>NW_015170921.1:194362-200259 GCF_001447785.1 Gekko japonicus | reverse complement strand
TTTGATTCCCCACTCCTCCACTTGCATGGCAGGATGACCTTGGGCAAGCCATCGTTCTGATAAGAGCTGTTCTTGGAAAAGAGCAGTTTCTGTCAGAGCTCTCTCAGCCCCACCTACCTCACAGGGTGTCTGTTGTGGGGAGGGGGAGGGAAAGGAGTTTGTAAGCCACTCTGAGACACCTTTGGGTAGTGAAGGGTGGGGCATAAATCCAATCTCTTCTTCTTCAAGAGAGAGAGAGAGTGATACCACTACCAGGCTGCGTCAAAGACCCCAGAAACAAAAGGGGAAGAAGAAAACCATGTGTTGTCCCTCCCACAGAGTTGGTGGGAAGTCATTTGTGATCCACATCTGTGTATGTACATATTAAACTGCCTTCTATTGAATCAGACCATTGATCCATCAAGGTCAGTGTTGCCTACTCAAACTGGCAGTGGCTTTCCAGGGTCTCAGGAGGAGGTCTTTCACATCACCTGCTACTTGATCCTTTTAATTGGAGATGCAGGGGATTGAACCTGGGACCTTCTGCATACCAAGCAGATGCTCTGCCATTGAGGCACAGCCCCTTTACCCTTCTGTCTCTCATAAGCAAGAGGGAGACCTCACAAGGACTTGCCAGTGAGTTAGGGCCTACTTGTTAAGAGGAGAGAGGGAAGCGAAGGCCCGTGCTTCTATGCTGGTAAGGCACTATGAACGGAGGCTTAAAAGCTTTCCATTCCTGGAGTGAAGTTCAAACTAGTGGTAATCAGGGCTATTTTTGGGCAGGAACGCACAGGAACAGAGTTCTTGCTGGCTCCCAAGTTGGCCACGCCCAACAGGAACTCATTAGCATAATAGGCCATACCCAACAGCAGAAACTCATTAGGATTGGCTACATTAGGGGTGTGGCCTAACATCCAAAGGAGTTCCTGCTACAAAAAAGTCCTGGGTTTTGACAACAAAGTAAACAGAATAACAAGCAAAAGGTGGGTGTGGCTGGATGAGCACACTTCTGGTAACATGGGGGTGCGGCCTAATGTGCTAATGAGCTGTGCTGTGCTAATGAGTTCCTGCTGTTGGGTGTGGCCTATTATGCTAATGAGTTCCTGCTGGGCTTTTTCTACAAAAAGAGCCCTGGTGGTAATGGTGAAGGAGGGCAATCGCAACACTTACCTTTTAGCTCAGGTAAGGAGGCCATGCTGTCTCTTCCTAGCCTTGAAGTAAGGAAGGCAAAGTCAAGGCAGCCACAAAGTTGAGGAAGAGTAGGGAAGAAGGAAAATTCAGCAGAAACACCAAGTCTCCTGCCAGGTAGGGCATTAAGAGATTCCTGTTGAAGGAAATGGTCTTCTATTAAGTAGATTGATCTTCTTCAAATGTACCTGATGTGGCATTTCCACAAGAAGGAGGAGGAGGAGGAGATTGAATTTATACTCCACTCTTCACTACCCAAAGGAGTCTCAGAGCGGCTTTCAATTTTCTTTCCCTTCCCCTCCCCACAACAGACACCCTGTGAGGTAGATGGGGCTGAGAGAGCTCATTCAAGAACTGCTCCTGAGAGAACAGTTCTGTAACTGACCCAAGGTCACACCAGCAGCTGCATGCTGAGGAGTGGGGAATCAAACCCAGTTCCCCCAGTCCATGCTCCTAACCACTACACCAAACTGGCTCTCACTACACCAAACTGGATGTGGAACAGGTTCCTGACACTTGGGATTCCCACGAAGACTTTGCGTTTCTTTATTAGTCATTCCTTTGCCCAGGAAATCTCGGAATTCCAGTTATGTGGGGGGAGGGATCCTTCACATAGGATTGTCAGCAAACTTGCCAAATTACAACTCCAATGATATTTAGAAGGAAGCAATGACCTCTGAACAACATAGGTTTGTAATAGAGATCAACATGTTAGTATGAGAGCCAGTTTGGTGTAGTGGTTAGGAGCATGGACTCTAATCTGGAAGAAACAGATTTGATTCCCCATTCTGCCACATGCAGCTACTGGTGTGACCTTGGGTCAGTCACAATTCTATCAGAGCTGTTCTGGAAAGAGCAGGTCTCGAAAGAGCTCTCTCAGCCCTACCTACCTCACAGGGTGTCTGTTGTGGGGAAGGGAAGGGAAAGGAGATTGTAAACCACTCTGAGGCTCCTTCAGGTAGTGAAGGGTAGGGTATAAATCCAATCTCCTCCTCCTCCTCCTCCTCCTCCTTCTAGTATGGTATAGCAGTTATAATAGTTAGAGCTTCAGAGTAGGTCTGAGGGGCCCCACGTTAAACTCCAGCTCGGCCATGATGCTCACAGAGTGACCTGGGGTGGCTGTCATTCTCTCTCAGCCTATCCTAGCTCGCAGTTTCTTGGGTGAAAAGTGGGATATAAATGTGACAAAAGGTAAAGGTTCCCTTGCTCGAAAGCCAGTCGAATCTGACTCTAGGGTTGCGGTGCTCATCTCCGTTTCAAAGCCGAAGAGCCAGCGCTGTCCGAAGACATTTCCGTGGTCATGTGGCCGGCATGACTAAACACCAAGGTGCATGGAACGCTGTTACCTTCCCACCGAAGGGGTATCTATTTATCTACTTGCAATTTCTTGCTTTTGAACTGCTATGTTGGCAGGAGCTGGAACTAGAGATGGGAGCTCACTCCGTCATGCGGCACCTGGGTCTCGAACTGCTGAACTACTGACCTTCCACAGCCTTCAGTTCAGCGTCTTAACCATTTGAGCCACCGCAGCTCCTATCACATAAATGTTATAGGGGGGCATAATTGCAGTGGTGGTGATGAGCCACAGTGACAGTTCTGACAGTCCATTTTATTGTAAGTACTTTCTAAATATTTTTACTGTACCTTTTATATATATCTTCTGGGAATGAATACTTTGTTTCTGGGAGCACAAGGCATGGATCAGCCTTTCCTGGAAGCTTCTCCTGCCAATGCCTGCTGCAACAGCCCCTGATACAGAAACCATTCTTTCTTTCCTTGGGATCCCATAACAGACAGGGGGAGGCTTGACCATGTGTCATTCGTAAGGTGATGTGTGCATCAGCCTGACAAGACTCAGGTCCCAAGGACATGTCATACTGGAGATCTGTGATCAGGTTCTTACACTGTGGATCTCAGCTGCAAAAGGAGACATAGACTGAACCCATGCATGTTGAGACTGCACTGCTAAATTGAAAGGGTCTGACTCCCATGCTCTATTGCTGGTTGTAAATGGTCTCCTTGGGCTCCCTTGAGCTTCAGTAAAACACAGCCACAATTTGAGGGTTTTCCCCTCCCCTATTGAGGCTTATAGTTGAGGAGGTGGGAGGTACATTTCTGGTCTATGAAATGCCAAAGGGGAAAATTCCTTCCCCGGCACAGCAGCTGCATTCATATGACTCATTCACAACTGTTTGGTGCAGCTAAATCACATGCTGGGGTAGCCTATGGCTGATCTCCAATATCATGCATAGCTTGACCCTTATTTAAGGAGCCAATTGGTGCAATATATTTACTTGCTTAGAAAATGTATCTGCTGCCTGTCTGGAAAAATTACTGAAGGTGGCTTACAGTGTAAAGCAATTGCATTCTAAATTAAAACAACAAACCCAACTAAAGGTAATCCTATTGGCCAAAATACAAAAATCTCGATCCAGCTGCGATAAAGCCAACAGCACGTAATCGAGTACAAGACATAAAACATTATAAAAACTGGCCCATACCAGTATAAAACAAGATGGAATGCAGGCTATAAAAATCTATTACATATTTTAAAATAATTTTTAAAAAGTAGAATAAGTCTCAATGTTTTGATGTGGCGTGTCAATGTCAGACGTGCTCAAGATGCCTGCTTAGTTAGTGGAAGGCCATGCCAAAAACAGGGTGCTGCCAATGAGAAAGTCATGCTGTTTCCCATCTGCATCATCTCCATGGGTGGGGGTACATAGAGCAGTGCTTGTGAGGAAAACCTTTTCTGGTTAGTGTGACAGAAGGGAATGAGGTGGTCTTTCAGATCCCCCGATACCAAAATGTTCAGGGCTGTAAGCATTTTGAATGGTGCCTAGAAACTGCTAGACAGTCAGTAAAGATCTTCCAGTACAGGGATGGTAAGATTCCTAAACAACAATCCGGCAGCTTTGTTTTGAATTGACATTATCTGACAGATGGTTTTCAGAGGCAGCCCCAGGTAGACAAGTTGCAGTAGTCTTTCCTGGATATGACCAGAGCATGGATTATTGTGGCCACATCATGCATTTCAAGGAACATCTGTAGCTGGCACATCAGCCAAATCTGATCAAAGGTGCTCCATGCAATGGAGGAAGTTTGAGCCTCCAACCGGAGGCCAAGACCCAGCATTATGCCTTTCCTTTTTGCCTTTCTTCTGAAGTTTTTTGTTAATGTTTTATGTGTGACATTTTTACAATCAGTTTATTATACGTAAATCCCCCTAGGGTGCATTTGTGTTAAGAAGCAGTATAGAAATATGGAAAGTAAATAATTAATAGACATAGAATGAATTTACACAATTCTGAGGTTAGGGGGGGGGAAACACAATAATTTTTTTCTGGGTTAATGCTTGCGTAAAAGCTGTGACACGTGGAAGAAGATAAGTATGTCTGTGGATTTTTTGACAGTGGCAATTTCACATGGAGGTGCACTTAGACAAAAAGTAAACCTATTTTTGTCGTATTAATGCCAAGACATGGCTTAACTAGCACCGGAACTCCTCTCCTGTGCCTGTCTTCAGTGCTGAATCTTGTAATGGGGACAAATAAAACAGGGTTAGGGTTAGGTACTACATGGGTACCTCCAGCTAAGTGTCAACATGCAACTTCTACAAATTCTCCAGATCCTGTTATGCTTTTAGAAGGGAACTAGGAAAAAGGCCCATTGTGGGAATAAATACAACGGCCTCTAGAAAGAGGCTCTGGGTGGGTGCCCCAGCCTTGGACACTCAGTGTCAATTTGCTGTGGCGACCTCAGCAGGGTATAATGAGTCCACCATTTTCTCTAGAGGAACTGACCTAAAGAACAGTTGTAATTTTGAGTGATCTCCAGCCCTCACCTGGAGATTGGCAATGACGATTCCCCAGAAGGGAATAGTTGGTTTGGAGGGTGGAGTCTATGGCTTTGTACCTGTCCGAGGTCCCACACCTCCTGAAACCCCACCATCTCCAGGCTCCATCCCTCACCTCTCCAGGAATTTACCACCTGGAGTTGGCAACCCTATCTCCTTCCCAGCCAACCATCAACCTACCTTTATTTCCCCCTCACTCTTCAGCTTTCCACCCCCCACACACCTGCAGCCTCTCCCGTGCTCTGAAGCCCTGACTGCTACGTCACATTGACTGTCATTTGGGGGCCACTTTAGCAGCATATAAGGATACAGAGCCCACCATTTTCTCCAGGGGAACAGTGCCATCTGGAAAGCAGTTGTAATTCTGAGTGATCTCCAGCCCTCACCTGAAGATTGGATACATTTTACCTCAGAACAGAAAACTGTTTAGAATGTTAGAGGCAAAAGCCAATCAAGTCGCATATGCAAACGACCTCTGTGTTCCGAAGCAAAGGCCAATGATGCTGCATATGCAAATAACCTCTGTGTTCTGACTGGCTATGGGGGGGAGAGGAACAGCAAAATGTTTAGAATGTTGGAGGCAGGACTCAGGCAAAGCAGCCAGTGGATAGGGAGACCCTCTGAGACAGATCAGAGAGCGAACTGATTTTGGAGCGTGTGGAATGTTCTAGAGAAGTGCTACCACCATTCGGCTTTTATTTATAAGGGAGATGGGCTAAAATACAGACTCTAGATCTATATCATAGTATTTGTGTCTGTGTACAGGAGATAAGTGACATGATCCTCACCTCCAGTAAGGGCAAGGACTACATTATCTTTACATGTTGCTTTGCAGAAGCAGGGTCAAATTAGACATGTCAGAGATAACAGATTT
>NW_015170921.1:160787-193847 GCF_001447785.1 Gekko japonicus | reverse complement strand
TACCACCTGGAGTTGGCAACCCTATCTCCTTCCCAGCCAACCATCAACCTACCTTTATTTCCCCCTCACTCTTCAGCTTTCCACCCCCCACACACCTGCAGCCTCTCCCGTGCTCTGAAGCCCTGACTGCTACGTCACATTGACTGTCATTTGGGGGCCACTTTAGCAGCATATAAGGATACAGAGCCCACCATTTTCTCCAGGGGAACAGTGCCATCTGGAAAGCAGTTGTAATTCTGAGTGATCTCCAGCCCTCACCTGAAGATTGGATACATTTTACCTCAGAACAGAAAACTGTTTAGAATGTTAGAGGCAAAAGCCAATCAAGTCGCATATGCAAACGACCTCTGTGTTCCGAAGCAAAGGCCAATGATGCTGCATATGCAAATAACCTCTGTGTTCTGACTGGCTACGGGGGGGGAGAGGAACAGCAAAATGTTTAGAATGTTGGAGGCAGGACTCAGGCAAAGCAGCCAGTGGATAGGGAGACCCTCTGAGACAGATCAGAGAGCGAACTGATTTTGGAGCGTGTGGAATGTTCTAGAGAAGTGCTACCACCATTCGGCTTTTATTTATAAGGGAGATGGGCTAAAATACAGACTCTAGATCTATATCATAGTATTTGTGTCTGTGTACAGGAGATAAGTGACATGATCCTCACCTCCAGTAGGTTCAAGGTCTACATTATCTTTACATGTTGCTTTGCAGAAGCAGGGTCAAATTAGACATGTCAGAGATAACAGATTTCCCACAATCCATTCCGTTTTTCCATTTATTAACAGGTGCATCTGTACAGCTCATAGTTTTTCAGACATTACAAAGTTATATAAAATGCAAGGTTCTCCAGGTTCTTTTGGGCTGAATTATGGCCATCTGCGGCCCAGAGCTGGATCAGGGTCATGTGGGAATGGGAGAGGGGCTTAACGCTTCAGCTCTCACACAATTTCATGAATCCAACCCTGTCCCCTTGTGCAGTGGTCTGTAAAATGAGTACAACAAAAAAAATGCAATAATACCTATGACAAATATGTTGTGGTCTCAGATTGGGAGCTGACCCTTTAAACCTGGGCTCCACTCCCCAGGGTATCCTCCTTTACCTTCCTACTGTTGTTCCCTCCCAGGCCTCTTCATCTGTGCTGCCTCTTAGACCTCAGTTCCCAGAGCTGCTGCCTGTGCCTGCCTTGCCTTTTCTTGGTGAGCTCCATCACCTTCAGTGGCAAGTGTCCTCTTCTCCTGCCCTTCCCAAAACGTTTCCTGTCGTTGCTGTCTCCAGTCCCACAGGCTGCAGCTGAGAGCTGCTTCACAACTCCCAGCTGTTTCTCTGCTCTTCTAGGCATGTGTGGGCTCTCAAGCACCCACCATTATCATCTCTGCTCCCCCCCCCATAGGCACACTGACTCCTTTTATATGCACGGCTCCCCCAAGCAGGTGTCCCCACCACCACCACCAGTGTTCCTAATCCTCAACAGCCTGGCCGACTTGACTTCCAGTCAGGCTGTTGGAGGTTTCCTGATGCTGTTCATGCGTCAAGGGCTTGCTCTGATGCCCACAAGCATAGGGCAGGCCCTTATTTTGATTACTGAAACCATGTAGGGCTAATCCCCTGTCCACTCTTCTGCATGGCTCTAATTCAAACTGGGGTCCCGTACTGCTATTATTCTGCTTTCAAAGTTGCTGGATCACAGATCTCCCAGTTATGACTCAAGTCTTGCTTAGGGTATGTCTTTACTGCGAAGTCCCACACTACACTGTCTCCACGGGCAGCCCAGTGTAGAGCACATTACATTAGTTTAGATTGGATGTGTTTATAGCAGGGTTAACTGGGCCCAGTCATTGAGATTCTCTCTGGTTGGGAGTAGCTATTAATATCTGGCCAACATCTTTTCCTGGGTAACATCCAGATTGTGGTCTAGCCTGTAAAGCTCTCTGTGGGCTTCCCAAGTCCCTGCATTTCTTAGCTCCATAACGGTTTCCTCCATTGCTCTTCCTCCCTGCTGCCTCATCTGTGCTTCTTTCATTTATTTGTGTTCTGTTTTTACCCACCGTTTCAGTTCTCCCCTTTTTGCTGTCGGTTTTGTAGATCTGTTTGTATTCTTTATGCAAGCAAGTACAGTTTTGAAGCATACAACATCTGTCATTTGTACACATAATATAGACACCAGAATGCTAACTCAATGACACATCAATATGATTTAGATAGAAAAATTCAGTGTGAGGGAATGGATTCAGAGGTCCAGTTTGCACAAGGGAGAAACAGAATTGGCATGGGGACTCTCAGGTAGAAACAGAAGGGAATGGGAAACAAACTCCATCATCTGCAGGACGGATCCAACGTTGGACCCTGAACCCTGGCCCTTTTCCATGTGGATTTGTATGGCCAGCTTCTGGGTGTCCCTGGCTGCCCAAGTTCTAGCACTGACAGATGCCTGTGTGGCTCATTCCCTCCCCCTGGATACCTAAACCACGCGAGCAAGCTGTGTTTTCAGAATGGTAGGGGAAAGGACTTGGAATCCGAGCATGGGCAGTCGAACACCTGCTGAGCTGGTAGCGAACGGAAGGTTTTGTGTTGGGCAGCGAAATGCACAGCAGCATATGGCGAAGCAGGCAAGGTAACTTTCCGAGGCTAGAGAAAGAGGGAAGAGCTGCTGGCGACAGTTGCTAATAACTGTGTGTTTAGCTCAACTTCTGAAGCAGAGATTTCCCCCCGTGGAGTGTTGCTGCTGTTCCTACTGTACTGTCTTTGTTTGAGGTGAAATGAGGATTCGATACATGTTGTGAATAAAATGGAAGAGGAGGAGTAACAGCTTCTTGTGAGGGCTTTCTTGTCTCTAGCCAGGCACTGGCCTGCTTGACGTCTTGAGATGTTGTGAGAGACGCTCCTGTTTCAGATCCCTGTTTCTCTTTTTCACCACAACAAAGCCCTGTTAAGGAAAGGTGAATTGCACTGGAATGCATCTCTGAGGATAGAACACCAACCTGTGATAGCTGCAGTGGTGGCCACCATCAGCTGCAGTGGCCTGACTTGTTGGTAGGATTGCCAGACTCCAGGTGGGGCCTGGAGATCTTTCAGAATTACAACTGACCTCCAAACTACAGAGATCAGTTTCTGTAGAGAAAATAGCAGGTTTGGAGGGAGTACTCTATGGCTATATAATGTGCTGAGACACCTTCCCTTCCCAAACCCCACCCATCCCAGACCCCACCCCCTAATCTCCAGACATTTCCATGCCTGGAGTAATTTAACTCTATCTTGTGCATATTAAAGGATCAGTCCTGCACAGGTAAGACCCTCCCTATCAAGAAGGCACACACATCAAGCCTTTACACTAAAATCTTTATTGTTCCAGGCAGATGATGATGCGAATCAAATCCCCCATAGTCTGTGTTCTCATTCTCCTTCCCCAGGTGTGATGCACCTGTTCATTGCCCTCCCATGCCTCGTATACAGTATTCTAGCTGCCAGCTTCTTTGCAGGCCCTGAGCATGCCAAAGCTAAAGAATGTTGCATTGCACCTGCCACAGTGGCAGAACATACTCAAAAGACTAGGGCATCCAATGAAGCTGATGGGTAGTAGAATCCGGACCGACAAAAGAAAACACCTCTTTACACAAAGAGTGATACAAATGTGGGAATTGCTACCAGAAGATGTAGTGATGGCTACAGGAATAAACAGCTTTAAAGGGGGATTAGATAGCTTAATGGAGGATAGGTCTATCGGTAGCTAATAGCCATGGTGACTGAGGGGAACCTCCACATTCAGAGAGGCACCAAGACTCTCAAAAGCTTATTGTATGTTGGTCTACAAGGTACTACTGGACTCAGATCTTATTCTTCTAACCATAGGTGTTAGATGATTTGTACATTTTCTAACAATGGGTTTTCCTAAAGCATGGAAAGCTATGTTTGGGAAATGTGGCATTTTTTAACCTGATACAGGCATCTATGTAACATTTTTCTGGCATTCATTTGCACACAAATGAATAACTGGAAGAGACTGACTGTTGTTTTGCCAGCTGAACTGAGCCCTGGGTTCCATTCATCCAAATATAGTGTTTACACTGCTCCTGTACAGCAGGTACACCTGAATGTGTGTGTGCTTGTATATGCATACTTTGGTTCCCTAGGAGAATGAAGGCTCTACATCATGCGTACAGGACTGTATACTTTCAATTGTGACTCACAATTATCCCATCTCCACTCAAAGGCACATCAAAAAGGCAAAAGATTTATACGATCTGAAGAGAAACCAGAGTATTTTTTTCAAAACTTCAAAATTTTAAAAAATAAAAAGCACACCAAAAAGAGGCTAATGATATGCTACAACATTCCTAATATCATGGCTGTACTTGCCAGTATGAGAGCCAGTGTGGCGAACTCTAATCTGGAGAAATTGGTGTGATTCCTCGCTTCTCCACATGAAGGCTGCTGGGTGACTTTGGGCCAGTCACAGTTCTCTGAGAAGTCTCTCAGCCCCATCTACATCACAAGGTGATTGTTGTGAGAAGAAGAAGAGGAAGAGGAGGAAGAAGAAGAGGAAGAAGAAGAGGAAGAAGAAGAGGAAGAAGAAGAGGAGGAGGAGGAGGAGATTGGATTTATACCTCTCCCTTCACTTGGAGTCTCAGAGTGGCTTTCAAACTCCTTTCCCTTCCCCTCCCTACAACAGACACCCTGTGAGATAGATGGGGCTGAGAGAGCTCTGACAGAAACTGATCCTTTTCAAGAACAGCTCTGACAGAACTATGGCTTGGCCAAGGTCATCCAGCAGCTGTGAGGAGTGGGGACTCAAACCCATTTCTCCCAGATTAGAGTCCACACACTTAACCACTACACCAAACTGGCAATAGTAAGCCACTTTAAAACTCCTTGGTAGAGAAAAGTGGGGTATAAAAACCGTCTCTTCTTCATCAGCTCAGCTTCATCAGCTCAGATGCTATGCAAGCACCACATAAGCGCAAAATTCAGTACTGAGGATCTCCACTTCCATTTATCGCACTGTGAAAATCAGCTTGAAAGTATGTTGGCAACTCTTTGAAAAAAATCCGAAGCTGTGGGTGTGGTAGGTGGGATTTGGGTGTCCTAAATATCACCTTATACAAAACAATTTGCTGCATGCAAAATGTGTGCAGCATTGCAGCTTTGTGGAGGGGAGAGGAGATTTAGTTTGTATTGTATTTCAATGTCATTTATTGAGGAATGGATGAGATACTGTCAGACATGCCAAAGACACTTCACATTCAAGGGCTGGGAGCTCAGTGGCTTTTTTCATTGAGTCACTACACAAGCCTGTTTCAGAAAACTGAATGTGATATTGATGATTACATTCGGATATTAAAATATATAGCAAAGAAGATAGTCTGGGTAGCAAAACATTTTGGGGTGGGGATGTGTCTGTTTAGCATAAATGCATACAAACTCACCTAAGCATGTCCTTATCTCGCACTGCCTGTTTTAAAAGCAGCTGGCTGGTTTAGGGAACGACTCTAAACAGGTCGACTCAGATGTTCCATTTTATTCAGTGGGGTTTGCTCTGGGGAAAGTTTAGGATTGCAGACTTAGTTATATTTGTATCCAGGTAGTCTGGTATTGAGTTGGTCATGGGTCTACAGGCTGGTCCTTCCAGCTCAGCAGTTAGAATAGTTGAGCATACAATGATCCCATGGAAACCCAGCCAGTGATTGAATAATGGTAGGTTGATGAATGACAAGTGTGACTTTGGTACAGCATGCACCCTTCCTGCTTAAATTTAAATATGTATAAACTTCTGGTTACTGATAATCTGAACTGAGCGCTTCTGATTCCCATGGAGATTGAAAGGTAGACTACTCAGCAGGTAGTGGTATTCTAATACTTAGAACTAATTTTTTTTTATTATGGATCTACTTGGGATTTAGTTCCAAATGAAATGAGAGATATCAGAAATGTACTTTATGCCTTCTGGATTTCACACTGAGTAATCTCTCTATCCAAAAATGAACCACTGCTGGAAGAAAGCAGATGGAATTCTCAGCTGACCTCAGAAATTGTCACAGGAGGGAGCAGCCTTCTATAATACGTCTATAATCAACATTTCCCAGCATTCTGTCTGTCATACTCTAGTTGTGTCCATAAAGAAACAGAAGTTGGGATCTGCCTTTCGGAAAGAAGGGGAAAGAAAGGTAGTGCATTACATGTACAGGTTCTGAAAAGCTCTTGAATTGTAATGCTATGGTCTTCACAACTAAGTTTGAAAATGAAGCTTTTCCCATTCACAGAGCCCCCCCCCCCCGCTTTTTTTTTCTTGAGCCAGGTATTCCAGGTACTTGTATTGATTATTTGTTCTCAACTGAAAATGAGTGTATTTGCATTTGTGCAATTGGCAGCATTCATCATATGGGCAAGCAGCCAGTAGCTGTTGTTAGAATATCCTTAGAACTTAAGTGAATTGTGTGTGGTCACTGGGCGTTGTAGTTTTCTTGGTCTTCCAGTTCAGTTTAGAAGGCTATAAACAATATAGCCTCATGAACCCCCAACAAGAATGATGGGGGAGACTGGGGAAAAGTAATTTATCAGGAAATATAACCCCGTTTTAAAGAAACACTCCATGCTGCAGTTTACTCCCCTCTCCCTTCAGAAGTGTAACATTTATGGCTTGGGGGGGGGGGGACTTTAGTGCACGTGCACATGTATTTTGTGCTTGTCAGACTCTTATGTATACCCATGAAGCATTTCTGAGAGTTCAGCAAGAATGCTTGAAATGATCGATTTTGGGTCAAGTATGCCAGGTTCACCCATCATTACATTTGAGGTGCTGAAGATTCTGTTGGCGTTGGAGCCATCTCAGGTAGTGACACATGTGACTGATGCACGTAATTACACAGAGGCTGCTCTGCACATGTAGCAAAAGCAAGGTGGTAGAATTCTTTTTTAAAAAAATAAGTGTTTTTTATTTTGAACTTCATATACAACAGTACATTTATAACACATATTAACAGCATGCAATAATTGACTTTTCTCAACCCTTAGTTACTCTTTAAAAATATAACAGATCTTTATAGTAATTATTGTTTTGAATCACTTCTTCTTCTGCGAGATAGTTCACTGCTGGGAACCACGTTGCTTGAAAAGATTTTTGGTGAGAGACTATTTTGCCATATACAAAGTGTTCCCAGATTTTATTTTGCCAACATTGAAGAGTGGGTTGATTTTTGTTCTTCCAATACTGGGCTAGAGTTATTCGTGCAATAGCTAATAATGTTGCTATTAGGGTTTTTGTGCCTTTCCTTTTACAGGTATCCGGGATGACGTCCAGCAAGACTGTTTCAGATAGAAAAGGTAAGTTGAATCCTGTGATTTTATGAATTTGTTGTAAAATTTGTGTCCAGAACTGTTGAGACGAGGGACAGGACCAAGGTGGTAGAATTCTAAGGTAGCATGAACTTCCCCATCAAACTGCAGGAGGAGGGTCATCGTCTGAATTTCTGGGCTGGAGGAGGGTACATCAGGGAGACAAGTTCAAGCCCAGACTCTCACATGATGAGCTGGTTTTCCAAAAGCAGGAATTCATTAATGGGCCAGGAACTGAGGTTGTTGGGGAGGGATCAAATTTTACTGCCTGAGTAGCCCAGGCCAGACTCTGTGGGTTCAGGTGAGGAGGTGGTGAGGCACTAAAGATTTGTTCAAGAGATTTCTGTGCTGCCTCTTCAGAATCCCACTCAAGGTGGCTTACAATTAAAAATTCCTGCTGTTGTTGGGAAAGAACGTTTAAACCTGTTACCATGCCAAAGACAGTGAATACATGGTACCTGGCATCACTAATGCCAGCAGACTGGACTGACAAGAGTTTGTTCTTTTTCTTCAGCTTAGAGGCTGGTCAAGTGACCCACAAAGCACTCACCATTTTGTTATCTTGTGGACTCAGTTTTGAACCAAAGTCCTTCTGAATTGTCAAGTTTTTCAGAGAGGAGGGGATATTGCGGTAGTGTTCTGCGAAAACAAGCTTGCGGGCCTCTTCACTGTATTTTAAACCTCAGGCACAAACGGATACATCAAGCGTTCTCACTCCTTCACTGGCTTATTATGTCCTTTTCAGTCCTTGAGCACTTCTGAGGAATAGTTTAAGAGTGCACAAAAATAAAAGCGACACAGGAGAAGAAGAAAAAAGTACATAGCGACTCTCCAGATCTGCTCTGCTTCTGAGAAAACCAATGTATATATGAGATACTATGCAGCCATGATGAAACAAGGGTCTGTGAAGGCTGGGGAAAGTAACATGGAGGCTCAGCTTGGACCTGGATGGTGGCACCTCCCATGGCCTCCCACCCTGCTGCTGGCTGGGATCAAACTGACCCTCAGAGGCAATACCAGCACCATAGAAACTTGCCTTGGATCTGTCTCACCGTAGTGCATATCCAGGAAGTTAGAATGGTCATAGGCTATGTCCATGTCTCGATGACGGGACCACTGCCCCCCCCCTGTGCCACCGACAAGGCCACTCCTGATGCCAGGAGGGCAGCCCCTGGGCCCTCCTCTACTTACCTGGGGCTTTAGGGGAGTCCAGGGCAAGGCAGCCGAGGAGAGATTGCCAGTGGCCCCCTCGCCAGCCTCGGCCAGTGATGACAGCAGAGTTGTCGGGGGATCATCCAGCTGAGTCATGATTGCCACGCCGGGCCACAGGCCTGGTGCAAGAGCACGCCAGCATGCCCGGGTGCTGCGCCCCACATGGTGCTGTCCTGTTGTGTCACACCCAAATCAGGAAGGAGTAGCAGAGACCGCGGCCCCTCCCAGGAGTTGGCGTCCTCAATTATGTAGGGGGGCAGGGCTCAGGAGGGGAGGAAGACAGGGAGAGCACAGGGAACACTGGGATACAGGGGTAGAGAATAAAAGGAAGCAGTAACAAGAGGCCAGGGATGATGACCTGGATTGGAATAGGGCAACGCGGAACAGAGAGACGGAGAGTGCCATCCATCCAGAAGGAATGTTGTGGTAGGGATGGTGAAGTAATCTCCCTCCCCGTTCAGGTGTCTGAGGCCCCTGCTGCTTGGACGGGCGGGTCGCCAAAGTGGTGGAGCAAATGTTAGCCAAATTGTTTTATTTACAGCAATTGGCGATTTATAAATGGGTTCTTGCCAATTTATACCAAGGTCCTATTCCCACCAAGGGTTACCAGAGAAGGATAACGAGGCTGTTGCATTTAAAATAAATTTCTTTTACTTAAAAATATATTTCATACAAACAATACTGATGCACTCACACATTCAAACAAGTTTCTTAGAATTACAATACTAAAATAAGCACGGTTGCATTAGCAGGTGGGGGTGATGACGGGTGATACTTATCTGTCTTGCAGCTTTATTGTTCCAATGAAGAATGGATGGGAAGAGATAGAAAATAAAGGGATCCACACTACCAAAACTTAGCCGGAATGTGTGGGGGTCTCTTGACTGCAGATCAAGAGATCAAAGTAGAGGCAAGGGTTGGGGATAGCAAGTGGGACTCAAGGGGAGTAAAAGCAGATAGGGGTTGTTGCGGGGAATACTAGCTAGGAAGGGCCAGGTGAATGGTCCTTTCTTTTTATAGTGGGTCTGTTGGATGGGTGGCAACTGTTCCAACCTGTAGACCCACCTACCTGTCAGTCTGTCCCAAAAACAATCCTAATGGTTGCATGTAGGGAGGGTGGTGATTACCGAAGAGGAGTGGCCAATATTGTAACCTAAAACCTTACTTGGAGTATGGCATCTGGACAGGTTTGAAAACCTTGGCATCAGGAAACCTCATTGTGTTGCTGATGAAGCTGGCCATTCCATTGATAACCAAATGTCCATTTGGCAGGAAATACCAATGCAGGAACAAAGCAGTTGATGGGTAGTATGTGACCACAAACAATTAAGCAATGGGGGCTGTCTTTTCTCAAAGTTGTTCTCATTGCTCACAATAATGGAGGTTTGTGCTTCTTCACCAGGCTGGTAACCGTGTAGCTGAAACCTTATTCACGTGTAAGGCATGTGCAGGCACCTTCTATGTGTGGCATCACAACAGGTGACTTAAAGTGTACAGTTCTCTGAGCCTATTTGTGTGGACAGTTCATTGTGTGTAACAATAAATAGTCCATAAAGCAAATATCACTCATTCTCTAACAGTCCCCCCCTTCATGACTTTGTAGTTTCAGATGAAAAAGTCATGAAAACAGTATCAGTAACATGTGTATCATGAACATGTTATCCGTTGAGGAAAAACTTGCTTCGGTCAAAAAGCGGACCAAACCATCTTTCCCCTTCGGGGAAGGGAGACTCTCCCAGTCCAAAACCTCGAACTCTGGGAGAAAATATGTGAAACTCAGGGTACTAACACTCGTGTGTGCGTTAGGTTTGAGGGATCGGGCTGTGGAGAGGATCCTCGTTCTTTTAAACAGGGGGACTTAAGAACCTCCACAGGGACGCTGACCAGGCATACCTGTTTTAACCTGAAGGTTCCCTTAGGGGGACCTTCTCCCATTAAGGTTATAAAAACAGAATACAAATTACTGAACACAACCTTTCCCATGAAAACACAAAAACAATGGTACGGTCCAGTACTAGATTGACACTTGGACTTTTCTCTTCTATGTAACAGCTTTGCAACAGTTGCCGATCCCTATTCAGATTCGGGGGTGGATACGCGTGCAAATGCTCAGCATTATGGGGGCTGCATTTTCTAGTACACAGTTAGAACATTACAAGCAAAATAGAATTACTTCATCTTCAAAAATAGCACAAAAAGAACTTATTCATTGGGGCGCCAGGCGAGCTTGGAGTTAGGATAAAAAAATCCCAATCCTCCTAACCTCGACAAGAGTTGGCAAGCTGAAACAGGGGTTGATAATTTGCAAAAATTCAAGCACGGCCTCGCGGTCCTGCCAGGTCATCAGGAAGGCTATAACTGGGCTCCTCCTTGCTAAGGGGAAGGAATTGCACACCCATTCACAGGCCGATCCTTCAGACCTACCGCCGGCATGCTGCGTACACACGCTTATAATGTGTGGGTTATGGTACCTTGCACAAGTTTACCTTGCAAGTACCTCCACTTATTTTCCCTGCAGTTCGAATGGGCCTCAGGCCTCCCAATGTTTGTTACAAAAATAGAAAAATGAGAAAAAGCAAAACAAAGCTGTTCTCCTTTCAACAAAAAATAATTAATATAGGGAGCGTTCACAAAACTGCTAAATCTTCCAAAACAAAGGAAATTCCAGCAATTCATGAAAAGGATAGTTATAAGGTAAGGGAAGCAATCGGGCTCTTCTCTCTGGATAAATCAAGGGATTCCTACTTCCTTGCTACTGGACAGTAGGTTCTCTCATCGGGAATGTTCCCTATGGAATCTCCACGGTTCCACATGGCTGTAGAGTCCATGGGTGCTTACACAGGTGGTTTTAGCAGATGATGGGAGTTTGCTTTGGAGAGGGTAAACAGGAAAGGATTTATTTGTGCTGTGTTAATGCATTAGTACTTTCCCTATCTAATTAGTACATTAGTAACCTAATTACTGCGGTGGCTCAAGTGGTTAAGACATTGGGGCTCCCACCTCCTTCACCTGTGCATGTTGGCACATGATGATTGAAAAAGGCTTGGCATTGCCAGTTATTGGCGATGCTTGTAAAGCCATGGAGTTCCTTATCGATGCGGGGGATGGTGACTCCAAAGGAGAATTCCTGCAATAAAAGAATTAATGGGGCTGGGGGGGCAATTTTCCCCAATTCCCTAAACTTAATCCATGCCGTGGTCAACACACAAGCGTAACTCGTCACAGCAAGGTTCCTGTTGTTGCCGGGTGTAACTAAGAATTTGGTGACCTGTCTCTTTAAGAATTTCGAAGCGCTTTCTTCTGCATGAACGCTTGTACACCTTGCCTCGGCAAAGGATTTTCCAGCTTTTCAACTGGTGGGTCTCCAGTGTCCCGCCCGGGAGAGGGACCTTGTTTTGCTCTGCTTCCAGACACACCGCTTTTCTACCACGGCGGTCTTTTGCGTTGTGCAAAAGCTATTTGCCAATTCTGTTTCTTTTTCCACAGAACTAACTTAGGCCACCAGTTTAATGGACGCCTAGTCCATTGTGCCTAGTCCTTTAAAACTAGGTCAGCTGCATGGAGTTGCTTGGCCCGGATTTAGACTTGCTGAGGCCCTAAGCTATACAAAACCCAGAGGCCCCCTACTGTTTTAAATTACATCAGCTGGTCTCAGAAAAATTTAAAATATATACGCCTTTTTAATATTTGAAATCATTTTTTATATTGTGTTTTTATTTGAGGCCCCAGCAGATTGCGAGGCCCTAAGCTGTAGCTTATTTTGTTTATGCGTAAATCCAGCACTGAGTTGCTAGCTTCTCCTTTAACAAGTTTTGCATTCTGGGATGGTATGCAAATACAAGGCATCTTTATGTGTCTGTATTTGTCCACCAAGGGTGTGGATTTGTATTAAATTCACAAAAGATGTGTGCATATGTAGGGAATAAAAAGAAAATGATAGGGAGGAGTGAAGAGTCTGGTCTCCGTGACCAGAGAGTGTGTCTCTCAGAACAACCTTTCCTAATTTTTTTTATTAAAGCCAAGGTAGGTGACTTGCGACTCCCGGCACCTCCCCCTCTAACCTTTCCCTTTTTCCTTTTCAGATGCTGCCAGCAAGCTCTCCTGCTTCGGAACGACCATCCATGTCCCACTCCGGGACTGGTCAATTTTTAGAGGGATTCCTCTAAGGAGTTCCATTATTTCTGTTTAAAGAACAAACAACTTGGTTTGGGAATGGGTGTAACTACACCTTTACTGAATGGCGATCTCTAGCGGCCAAAGAAAGAATTGTGGGGGCAGAAAGAAATGAGACTCCATTTGCATGGAGGGTGCAATCAAGCTTGCATGCAACCTTGACTGTGAAGCCCATGGCTGGTTTCCTCCTTCTGGGTCTGGAGTGATGGAAAACTGCTTACTCTCCCCCCCCCTTGCTTCCTGATCGATGCAAGTCAAACAGGGAGCATATTTTAAAAATCCAGAAATGTCTCACTCAGGGAGTAAAAGGGAAGAGATGTCTGCGATTCTGGGGACATGACTTCACTGACTGGAAGCCTCGATTGCATAGTCGATGGCTCGTCTCCCCCTCCTGGTTCAGGAGGGTGGTTTTGCACCTGAGGAGCGGGATGTCCCTTCCATTCCTTCAACTGGGAGGAATGGACGAATTTGTGCCAAACCTGCTTATGCCTGCAGGGGATAGCTACCTTATACACTGCCGGACTGATGCGTGCCATGATGGGGACTGGCCTGACCCATCGTGCCATGAGGACATGCTGCTTTCTTGAGAATTTCCTGTAGATGACTTGCTGTCCTGGGTCCCAAACTTGTGGATTGCGGACCCAGCCTAGTTTCTTGTCAACAGCTAGTGTGCTGCGATCTAATTCCTGTACCACTCTAACATGTATTGCTAGGATATCTCTCAGAAGTTGGCTGATTCATTCGTCATTTACCACCTTTGTTTCCAGATCTGCGGGTTTTTCTGTGTCTATCCAGAATGCCTCTGGTAGATGTATTTTTCATGACCATGTGTGGGGAGTAGCTGTGTGTGGCGGTTGTCCCAGTTAAATGCGACCTTAAATCGGAGTCTATGACCTTTGGGATGCCCCATATACAAAACAACCAGTTGACCAGGAGCTTTGCCGTAGTCACTGCAGTGTTGTTTTGACACAGGAAAGCTTCAATCCATTTGGAGAATGGGTCTATGGTTTTAAGATAGTGTTTGTTCCCATGGCGTGTTCGGGGTAAAGGTAAAGGTTCCCTTGCTCGAAAGCCAGTCGAATCCGACTCTAGGGTTGCGGTGCTCATCTCCGTTTCGAAGCCAAAGAGCCATCGCTGTCGGAAGGGGCACAGAACAAAGGGGCATGGAATGCTGTTCGGGGTAGGGGACCTATAAAGTCAATCTGTATTAGATCCCAGGGTCCTTCAATGTGCTGATGCTGGATTGGGGCTTTGGGTCCGGAGGGGTCGGCATTTACCATGGCACAGGAGAGGCAGTTGTCTACCCACTGCGTGACTTCTTGGCGTATGCCTGGCCACCATCCTACTTCTTTTACCCTTCCCAGGGTCAGTTCATTCCCTCGGTGTCCCTGCTCATGTATGAACTGAATTAGGTCTCCCCTAACTTCTATAGGGACCACCCAATGTCGGTTCCCTGTGCTGTCTGTTGCCCATACTACTCTTTCTTTTTCCTCAATTTTGTACTTCCCCGTAGGGTCTTTGCCTGCGTGTAAGATATCCATTACATCTGAGTCATTCTTCTGTAACTCTGCCAAGTCTACAAAAACTGGAAGAATGGGTGGTCACTTGTGAGCGGCCGCTTTGCTCCTGGTAACGACTGCAAGGAGAGGCTGTGTCGTATCTCTGTCTGGCGGATTAGGGGAAGAATCCATGCCAGTGTCTTCTTTTGCTAAACAGTTTGCTTGGTCATTCCAATAAGTGGTCTCTGTGTCTCGCTTCTGGTGACCCTTTACATGTGAGACTTGTGTGGGGGTCTCTCGTTTGTGGAGGAATTCTACTACATCTAGCCACAATTTTAAGTGTGCAATAGGTTTTCCTTCTCCATTTTTCCAGTTCTGTTTTTCTCAGTGCAGGAGAGCCAGACTGTGGGAGCCAGACTGTGGCTGCCTTAGCCGTCCAGTCTGAGTCTGTGTAGATTGCAAGAGGGCAATCTAATGGTTTGAATTGCAGCACTGCTCTCAAGGCAGCTACTTCAGCTGCTTGGCTGGAATGGGGGCGGACAGAATCTTGCAGGGTGCGCCCGTCCTGAACTCTTATGGCTCTGTAGCCAGTGTGGGGGCAGTCGTCCACATGGAAGGATGAGCCATCGCAGAACCAGCAGTTAATACCATGCTGCTTGGCTTCTTCTAGCGGCACTCCCCATGTAGCGGGCCAGGGCTGATGCTCCACTTCAGGTAGTGGGCAATCATGCTGTTCCCCTGTGACTGTTAGTCCATAAGGAACTGGGGGCTTGTGTTGTTCCTTCTTGTACTCAATGCCTTTATTGACCAGGGCATTCTAGCATTGGAAACCTGTCCATTCTGCACTTTCCCTGAAAGGATGTATTTAAGGGGTGTGTGTGTTGTTTGCACAACCACTCTTGCTCCTCCTATGATAAATTCCCAATGAGTAAGGCTCCATACCAAAGCTAGGCAGACCTTCTCCCAGGGTGTGTATTTTTGATCCACTGAATTGAGATTTCTTGAAATGTACACAATTACTCTCTGTGCTCCAATTTGTTGCTGTGTCAACGTGGCCCCTATGCTGTTCTCTGAGTGGGCCAACTGGATGTAAAATATTTTCCCCATGTCTGGGTGTGCAAGGGCAGGAGCAGATACAAGGCTTTGCTTCAGAATGGCAAAAGCCTGCTGTTGCTAGTGGCCCCAATGCCACGGTCCATCCTTCTTTAGCAAAGTGTAAAGAGGTCGCGCCTTGTCGGCAAAGGCTTCTATGAAGTCGCAGGAGAAGTTAAAGGTACCCAAGAGTGCTCTGAGTGATGGCACGTCTGTTGGGGCGGGCAGACGGGAAATGACTTCCAGTATCTGTGTATCTGGGGCCCTGCTGTTGGATTCTAGTGCTAGTCCCAAGTACTTTACATGCGATTGCACGAGCTGCGCTTTTTCGCGGCTGGCTTTAAAGCCAGTTTCTCTGATGAGGTGTATTGACCTCCTTGGTTATTTCTGTGACTTCATCAGCAGTGGGGGCATGGACCAAAATGTCATCAACGTACGAGAGAACATGACCCTTTGATGAGGGTTTTAGGTGCTCCCACATATGCATGGCAAATGCTGGGGCTGGAGTGGAAACCCTGTGGGGTTCTTTTGAAAACGTACTGTTGTCCATGAAAGGTGAAGGCAAACTTGTACCAGCAGGACTCGTGAAGGCGAATCGAGTGGAACACATTAGCCAAATCAATGTCACTTTAGTAATGAGCTCTTGCCATGATGGCGGCCAGGATCTCGTTGTACTTGGCCACTACAGGGGCGACAGGGGGTGTTACAGCATTGAGGGCTCTGAAGTCTATGGTCATTCGCCATGTGACTCCATCTGCTTTGAGGACGGGCCAAAGTGGGGCGTTACAGATGGGCTGCATTGGGTGTATGACATCCCATTTGATGAGTCCCTGTATGGTCTTGGCAATTCCTTTCTCAGCTTCCACCGGGTATCTGTACTGCTTTTGAGGCTTTGGGTCATTTCCCTTTATGAGTACGCACACATCCTTAACTGTGCTGCCCTCTGTCTTGTCCTTAATCAAAACTTCCAGGAACTTTCCCTCCCACGGGTCTTCGGCTAGAGGAGACAGGGGTAGGGGTGCTTTTAGCGCTGCACAACAGTGTACTGCATTGATCTTGCGGGGTCCCTCTGGGATCTGCCACAGAAAGCCATTTGCCAGATCAATAGTCAGGTTGTACTCACAGAGAAAGGGAGCGCCTAGAATTCCGTCATCCTCCCCTTGGTTGCTGCAGGCACTTAACCTGGTGGAAAGCTTGCCCACAGTTACGGGAATGTCTTTCCATACCTGAGCGGTATGGGTGCCTCTGCCAAAGCCTGCTAGGGAAACGCTTTTACCGGAAGGATGGCCCCTCCATCCAGAAGGAACGTTGTGGTAGGGATGGTGAAGTAACCTCCCTCCCCGTTCAGGTGTCTGAGGCCCCTGCTGCTTAGACGGGCAGGTCACCAAGGTGGCAGAGCAAGGGGGCTTGAAGACTCTAGCAGCAGTGTGGGGGAGTTGTTGGGGTCGTGTGAAAGTCCATCACCTCCATTCAGACTTGCCATCATCTCTGTAGGGCTGCCAACTTTCAGGCGGGGTTTGGAGATTGCAGCTATATGACAGAGATCAGATTCCCCAGAGAAAATGGCTGTTTTGAATGGTAGACTCTATGGCATTATACCCTAGTGATGTCCCTCTTCTCCCCAAACTCTGCTTTCACCAAACTCCACCCCCAGATCTCCAAGAATTTCCCAACTTTCTTAGCAACCCTAAATCTGGGACTGATATAAGCCCCCCCCCCGGTCTAGGCTGGGGGGCATAGGTCTGAGATGTGACAAAGGCCATATTCATATCACCTCTTCCTGGCTGAGAACAAGTTGATCCCCAGTGGCAATGCCATCATCTCGACTCACACCAGGACAGCTGTGGCACGAGCCCAGTTAAAAGTAGCAGCAGGTACCCAGTCTGGGTGGGTGGGACTGGGAGAGAGAGGGTGTGGATCAGGTGATGGAAGCGGAAGCAGGAGAGATCAAGGTAACAGAGCAAAGTAGAGGTATGAGGAGAGAGGAGGCAGAATTAGGTATTGCCTTGAAAGTGGAGCCGTCAGCATAAGTTAGACCCTTATGGAACATTACTCTGTTTATTATTAGAAGTCTTACGGCTAGACTTCAGAAGTCCAGTAGACCGGATAAGTAGTCCCGGATTTTTTAAAAAAATTAAGAAACCCTGCTATATAGAAAACAATGGAATCCATACAATTCTGCTTCTCTGCATTTTCCTTTTAATGGCTCATGAGACGGTTGAGATTTCCCTACTTAATGCCTGTAAATGCTTTCAGATCCATGGATGAAAGGTGCTGAATATTGAAAATGCCATGGCAAGCATAGCCCGAAATAGGATTAGTTTCAAGAACTGTATTTCATTTACAAATTGAGTCGCTATCTTACTGTGGAATTGTGCTCCTTTTTTTTTTACCCCCTTTGAGCTGTGCACTCCCCCCCCCAAACAGCTAACTTTCCACAACAAAGCCACATTTAACCATCTAGTGCAAATATTTTATAGAACTGGAATTCAGAAAAGGAGGTGGAGGCAATTGGGCCTGTGATGTTTGTAGCCTCCAGTTGGTCAGTTGCAGACAGCTATTCTGTCGTCATGGTGACCCAGAAAATATCAAGCCCTTTTCAGCAGATAAAAAGAAGTGTGTGTGGGGGGGGTGAAGGCTGGGACACCACAAATAAATCTGTTGTTGGGAGGGTTGTTCACCTCCAGGGATCCAAAAGGCTGAGCTTTTGTAAAATTCAAGCGGTATAGGAAGAACAAGACATTTGGCCATAGGCCTGTGTCTCAGAATGTGAGTTGCCGCAGAACAAGTGTAAAATGGCAGGGTGTGTGGCCAATTTCAAGCACAGCAGGGAAGAGGGGGCTGTCTGAACATTCTCACTGTCTGTCGATTTTCCTCCGCAGCCCTTTCTCCTACCTGCTCTCCTCTTAACTATATTCCAAGGCCAGAACTGAGCCCATTTGGGGGGGGGCATACAGCCAAGAGGGACTGAAAAGCAAAAAGTGGAGAAAGAACTCAGTATCATCTCACACATGCCCCAAATCACCCACCATTTCTCTGCTTGAAATGCATGGTTTATTACAGCTCTTTGGTGGCAAGCGGAGACACAGGGTTTGCCTTTCTCACGTCCTGTCTTGCCCTACCATCATATTTGAGCTCCAGTGTTTAAAAAGGCAGCAAAATGGGGCAGGCTCTGCTTTTCCCTGCTGTTGTTTTTTTCCTTGACCACAAATTCTCATGGCTTGTCTGCACAGGGAGCAGGGTTGCCAGCCGCTGGGAATTACAACTGATCTGCAGAGTACAGAAATCACTTATTATTTATTTATTCAAAAACATTCATTCCTCTTCTCCTGGAGAAAATGGCTGCTTTGGAAGGTGGACTGTACGGCATGATACCCTACTGAGGTCCCTCCCCTCCCTAAATCCCAGCCTCCCAGTCTCCATCCTCAAATCTCCAGGTATTTCTGAACCTGGAGTTGGCAACCTTAGGGAATTGCTACAGCCGGGGTGCTCTATTAAATATCATGGAGAGGAGGCTACACAGAAGTAACAAAACCAACGGATCACTTCACTATGACTACAAAGGAACTTTGTGGGAAACCATGGACTGAAGTTGGTAGAAGCAAGAGCTAATCTGCATTGGAACTTGAAAGCTGGAAATGCTCTTGCTATATGAAGCTGAATTTCAGCAAACCAGGAGGGCCAGTATGCTTACTCTCCAGGGTTCCTTTTCTTTTTCTTTTTCTTTTTTAAATTTTATTTAAGTGTAAGTGCAAACAGAAGAATTTCAACATCTAAATAACATACAACGCAGAATTTTAACAGAGTAACAAGACAAATAGGCTAGCATAAGCTTCAGAACAGAAGGGATAATGATGCAACAAGAAGGCATCACTTACACGTTGCCTGAGAGTACTAGATACTGGTATGGACATAAACATGAGCATGAATAGCTAGGTGTTCCTGACACCTTGGAGAACCACAAGGTGACTGGAATAGCAAGTGGTTAAGACGCTGAACTGCAGGCTGTGGAAGGTCAGTAGTTCAGCAGTTCGAGACCCGGGTGCCGCATGATGGAGTGAGCTCCCATCTCTAGTTCCAGCTCCTGCCAACCTAGCAGTTGGAAAGCAAGAAATTGCAAGTAGATGAATAGGTACCACTTCGGTGGGAAGGTAACAGCGTTCTGTGCACTTTGGTGTTTAGTCATGCCGGCCACATGACCACGGAAATGTCTTCGGACAGTGCTGGCTCTTCGGCTTTGAAACGGAGATGAGCACTGCAACCCTAGAGTTGGATTCGACTGGCTTTCGAGCAAGGGAACATTTACCTTTACCTTTGGTCCCTTGACCTCTACAACATCAAATCATGCCAGACATGGAGACGTGCCATGAAACTTTTGCCTAAAGGAGTGTTTGAAGTATAATTATGTTTCAGGCAAAACATCTGAAAGAAGCACAAAGGTTTTATAAATGAGTCAAAAATTGTTGGAGGTGTTTCACACATTTATGTTAACTACTATGTGAGATGGATCTGTGGCTGTATTGGGGGAATGGCCCCAGAGACCTTTCTCTGGTCAAAGGATCATGCAGCCAGTTTGAGGAGCTGAGGACGATGAGAATTCTAAGCCCTGATCTACAACCTCTGATGATGTGGTGCTTTTGTCTCCTATGAACAGCAAGCCGCTACACCAACTTTGGGCCCAGAGACTAGAATTAAACTTCCCTCTTACCAAAAGCAAAAGTAATAATTGAAGTACAATTACATCCTGAAGTATTTTAATATTGCAGCAGGAATGGGGGTGGCATTCCTCCTTTCTTGGATGGAACAAGAAATAGCAGCAGAGTTCCTCTTCTACCCATTCCGAACAGCATAAAATGAATGAGCCATCAAAGTCAAATACAACAGACAGTTCTATGCATCTCTCAAACAATCCATTTTAGCAGATTATGTTGTGAGATAGTAGCACTGAACAATACAGAGAAATGACAAATATATGTATGCAACCCACCCAGTCTTCCTTCTCATTGTCACTATCTTGGAGCTTAACATTTTCCATTGGTATCCAAGCCCTAAATTAAGCTACTACAATATATTTGCAAATCCTGTTTGTAAAGTTGGCAGATCATGTTCAGTTGGTTTGTTGAAGACCTCAGCAAGTGCCCGGAATGTGTAAAAAGGAAATGATACATGATCTACTGTGGAATGACAGGATATTGTGGGCTACTTGATAGTAATGCTTTTGCACACACACACATACACGTATACACGCAAAAAGTATCCTTTTAAGATACTTTTATGGAGGGTAAAATAGAACTGAAATCAAAGTACAGTTTGTCTGTGTGTGTTTTGCGTAGGGTTTTTTTTTTTACCCCCACATCGCTACTATTTTCAGGTTTGAGTTCTTCTCTTCCTCCCAGAGTCTCCTAGTTCTGCTCTCTAGACAAAACAAATGCATCTTTTTTCAAAGATAAATATGTAAACAACAGATGCTTTTAGTCTTCCTCTTCCTTTTTAGGCCTAATGCGAATGTCATTTAGTTCAAGCTGATGCTTTTCCTTCCAAAGAAGAACCAGAGGGGTTGGTTTCTCACTAGGCTTTTAATTCTCTAACCAGAACTCTCAGCAGTGGCAATTAGCAGATATATCATAATTTATTAACCTGCTGGAAAGTTGGAGTGATTTTTCATGGTTAGGAATCGTAGAACTGGAAAAAAAACAGAAGGCTATTCATTTTGGTCTTCCACTCTTGGCCTCAGAGGGCACCGATACATAATGTGGTGTTTGGAAGAAGACGCTGTGCATGCATGTGTGTTTTTGTCAGATAAATTGCTGAAGTGTGTTTCTCTCGGGGAGGTGGCCCTAAAAAAATAGCAGCCAAGCTACACAGTCAGCAGAAACATGAACTATAGCTCTAACTATGGACACAACCACTTTTTAAACTGTTCTATTTCAAAGGCAGATGGGATCGCAGGCTTTAGTATCTTCTTACATAAAATACACATGTATATAGAAAACTAAAATACAACTAAATGTGCTGACCCAAAATACTTTCTCCTGATTCATTAGTTTTCTTCTTGCTGCAAGGGCTTTCTTCCCATGAGGGAGTGTTCAAAACCAAACTGCTGCATTCCACTTGACCATCCCAAGATTCTATCATCTCGTTCTGCCATAGGTGTAGCATGTAGAGGTGACTCCTTTCTCATGGAGTTTCAGGAGTCTTCCTAGTTGATCCACTCTTGACAAACAATGTGCTGGTCAGCTTTGGGGCTCCTATGCCTTTCCATCTCTCTCTGGCTGCCCACTTGAGCTTCCTCTTCAACTAAATCTACACACAGGTCCTGATGTCTTGCTATTGCTATAAATAAACTAATGCCCATAATACCACAAATATACAAGTGATAGATTTTGAGTGTGCTGGCAGTTTCAGTGAAGAAATGAATGATGCATAATAAACAGCACATTATGAGAACCACCTGGTTTGGGTCAAGTTCCCCCACCCTTTTTGCATTCCTTGATCCCTGACCTGCATGTTGAAGCCAAATGCTCCTCTAGCATGACCACCTGCCTACAGAGCTCTCTCCTTACCAGCCGCAAAGTGATAGTTAACATCCACTTCTACTGTAACTGGAACATCTGGTGGGTTTTCTCCAGTTGGAATTGGCAGAGACGAGTCTCTTGCAAATTGTTTAAAGGGATGTCAGTTATGTGCCTGCTCATTACTCTTAACTGTTCACTTCTTCAAGCAATTACTCAACTGATCAATTATGCCTCAGTCAAGTTAAATGCACAGCTTCGATGCTAAGAGGGTTCTGCCTTTAAACCAGGTTTGCTCCGCAAGTAATTCATTTGTGATGTTCCCCCCCCTCCCCCTCTTCCTCCCTCTCTCTGTGCTTCAAGAAATAACAGTTTATATCCTGCCTGGTATTAGCTTCCATTCCAATTGCATTTCACTTTTAATTTGTTTGTTATTCAAACAAATGAGGTTATTTTACCCTGTTGCGTTGTGTATTGTACCTTATAAGATTTGAGCGCTGGCTGATGATTTGATTACAGTGAGCGCAAACAAAGATGAATGTTTTAAGAGACAGGAGCGATTTCATACTGGGTGGCTGTGCCTAAGCAGATACAATTCGTTTCAAACGTTAATAAATACTGTAGTCCAAATTCATTAAAGTGGCGCTAATGGGGATGAGCTTTGGCACCAGTTTCTGGTCTTTGAGCATCATGCAGCACTGCTAGCAGGGGAGAAACGTGCTGGGAAAAGGAAGGGGTTAAGCTTTGAATGAACCGACACTGCACAGAGGGCAGCAGCGTCTCCATCCGCAAGATGCATTATGATAATCACATAGTTTATTCAAATCACTGGAAAGAATGCTGGAGCTACTGAGATGCCTTAGAATTATAAACAAAATATTAGTATGGAGGATTAAGATCAGGAGCAGAGGAATTTTCTGTTGATGGGCAGAATTGGTGGAAGACTAAGGCCAACTGAGGCTTTGGGAAGCCTTCTGTTAATGTGATTCTCAATTGACTTGGCCTAAGTATCCTGAAGGAACCTTTTATCTTCTCTTCATTTCTGTTTTTTAAATTTTTTTAAAGATATATAGTTGAAGAGTTTCAGGCTCCTGAAATCTTGAAAAAGATTTGCTGAAAAACTGGTGACTTCATCCTGTGATAGGTAGCAATCTCAAGATCTTGGGTTTGATCTTGTTCTGGCTGACTTGCCAGCTTCTGGTTTCAGATTACAGCATCTTTCTAATTTCCAAGAATATCAAGGCCACAGGAGGGTTCAGAAGTCCAGTGTAGCTCGATCAGAGGTCAAGTTTCTAGAAATCAATCAAGGCAGTGTCAGCAGGTTCAGCATCTGAAAAACACTTTGTGTCCATGCCCCTCAAAAGCTTCTCTTGGGAGACTTTATAGCCACATGCCAAGACATCATGTGTACAGCCAGCTTCTCAGGAACAATCCTGCAAAGTGTATCAAATACTTTAGAATGGCAAGCAAGGTATTTGATAAAGTGTGCATGGACACAAAAGCTCACTCCTTGAATAAACCTTTGTTGGTCTTAAAGGTGCCACCGGACTCTAGATTTGTTCTACTGCTTCAGACCAACACGACTGACCAACTGGGTCAATCATGCAAAGATTCATCTTCACTCTCAGTAGGCAGCTGGCACTGACCAGCAAAGTGTGCACTATGCTGTGTAGCCTATAAATCTGCTTTCCTTCTGCGGCATTCCAAGGGTGCTACTGACCCTGAAGAACTGGGGGTGGCTGGCTGGCCTTCACCTGCTGGATTAGAGCTGGAGGGTGGAAGTGATTCTGAACCATCTCTTGGCTGCAAATCAGGGAATGCCTGCACCTCATCTCCCTGATGGTCAGTTTCTGTTGGCTGTGGGCTGGCTACACGGGGTTCCTCCTCCTCTGAGGAGTCCTCACTGTCGCTGAGCTCTGGCTGATCCATGACAGATCCTGTCTAAATTCTGCACAGAAGCATGAATTTCCTGCCTCTTCCCTTGTGCTTCCCCAAAATGCTGCTCCTGCTCCAAAAGCAGCAGGAGGGGTAGTTGGCAGGCTGCCATGGGTGGGAAGAACCAGCAAAAAATGTTCAATGCCCTTGTATGCATGGATATTTTCAATAGGATCCAACCCTTCATCTAATAGATCTCAGAAGAGAAGAAACACTTGTTTCATAGATTTCTACAAAGTAGGATAAGAGATCATGTTCATACTGAGTACAGAGAGGTAAACAAGCAACCTTTCAACTGCCTTATGGAGTAGGCTGCCCTCTTCTTCATGGAATCGACTTCCATCAGAATTTGAAGAACAAGTTGTGTAACTCCATTGGAGCTGTTTTCTGTTTCAGAATGAAGAGGTGGATGAGGCAGTCCATTCAACAGGTGCCTTCTAAGACTGTTGTTTTTTATATTTTTAATCACGAGATGCATTACCTGTTCTTTGAGACATATAATGTTTGGGGGTATTGGTGAGAACTCATAGCAAGCATGCAATACAACCATGATCTAAGAAAGTGAGCAGGAGAATGAGACTAATGCAACCTGAGATTTCCTGGCCACAAAAACAAAGATTAGCTGTCCCAGACAACTATCTCTGATGTTCCTAAAGACATGGTTAGTTGGGGTTCACAGTATATGCTTGAAAAGAAACCATAATGGTTTGGTAAATTTTGTAAAAAAGTTGATCTCATGAACCATAGATCAGTTTCAGCGGGTTATGAATATGATCCTGTTTGTGCCCACTTTTGTCCTGTAAGGTTTAGTATTGCTTTAACAAAAAATATTAGTTTCCAGATGCAGAGTGGAACAGGTAACCAGATCTGCAGAGGTAAGTAATTCTGCTGGGTAAATATCATCAGCTGGTATTAGTAAATTGCTCAAGGACATGTTTTCATGTGTGACGTGCAGAGTAATATACTGTATGCTGACAAAAAGAGAAAGTATTTAAACCAAATGTAAGTCTTTGTTATGAGATGAACATTTTAAATAAAATATGCCTGTTTACAATATCTTAGCTTCAGGGCGATCAGGCAGGCATGGAGTGTGAAACATGGTAACATGCTGCCCTCTCCTGGTTTACACAAGTTTATGGTCTCCACTGTTCTTTATTCACCTTTTCCTTCTACCTTCTGTTAATCTGCAAAGATGGTTCTCTGCTCACATGGATAGTGAATGCGGACAAACATTACGCTCCTTGAAGATGCAAAATAAATTTGGAATTAGTGACTGCAGTGGCAATGTACCTAGAGCAGGTGACCTGTGTGTCTCCTTTTGCACTAAACTCCTTCATTAATGTTTCTCATGACATGTGAATGGAGAGACACTGAAGCAAGGCCACAGCTGCCTCTGATAGTACACTGGTAACACTTTCACAGTGCAAACTTAAACGGAGTTACATTGAGTTCATGAGCCTATAAAGGCTCATTATTATTTTTCCATTTATTTGGAGCATTGGCCCCCATGGTGGTTTGCAATGCGAACTGAAGATTAAATCCAGAGAATGATGATTTAAATTTAAAAAAGAGGCAAGTCCAAGATGCTACTCTTAATTTTTGCAGCACTTCCGAAGGGCCTAAGAAGGTGATAGCCTTCACTCCAGCCCTCAGAGAGTCCTACAGCTGTAGGTAATCTCTTTAGAAGGAAATCAGGAGCTGGCAGTTCTTGGGCTGCACCTGGCCCCCTCATGGGGTATACTGTGTGCCCCTCATATTCACATTCTGAGCAAGCAAACATGGAAGGGGCAGTGGTTTTGGTCACAGGACTGCTGCCATTAATTTCATGAGAGCCAGTTTGGTGTAGTGGTTAAGAGCAGTGGACTCTAATCTGGGAGAACTGGGTTTGATTCCCCACTCCTCCACCTGCAGCCACTGGGTGACCTTGGGCAAGCCACAGCTCTCAGAGCTGATGCCTTAAGAGCACTCCTTGAAAGAGCTCTCTCAGCTCCACCTGTGGGGAGAGAAAAATAAGGATATTGTAAGCTGCTCTGAGACTCAGGGCGGGATATAAATCCAATCTCCTCCTCCTCCTCCTTTTCCATCCTCTCCCTTAAGAGGCTCTCTGGTAAAACTGGTTACTGCCCACAAGTATACAAGATTAAAGATTTATGCATCTGTATTCCAACTGCATTTATGGCTGTTCTTGCTGTGATGCTAAGCCTTATTCTGGTGTGTGTGTGTGTTTGTATTACAGTACCATCCTAAGCAGAGCTACATCCTTCTAAGTCCTTAACAGTCAAGAGCACTGATAAAACCAGGTGGTTTAGCAGAGAAGGGGGATGATTTAGGATACTTCTGTAGGTGCTGCTGTTTGTATGGAGAATGAGCATGAGCAAATTCCCCCGCCTCTCTTCCATCACAGTTTCTCTGATTATCTGCATGTTGACAAGTGTCTTTCTTCTATTGCTTTCATTAGACTTAAAAAAAAATAATCACTGTCACCCCAAACCATGCACTTGAAGACACTTTTAATGTTGCTATTCAGTGTGAAATTTCCTATGAGTTTCACTGAATGAAAACTGGAAACAGATACTGTTCCCTGCAGTCATGTGGGGTGGGGGCTTCCCTGGAGTGAGTGAGATTGGAAGCAGAAAACACTAACCTCTGTGATCAACTGCTGCTTCCCATACTGCACAGTGTGATGGTTTCTTTGGATTCTGACAAGTTCTTCAATAGGTACATAAATGTGAAAAAATACATAAGTAACTCGAAAGGTTTCTCTTGCTCGAAAGCCAGTCAAATCCGACTCTAAGGGGTGGTGCTCATCTCCATTTGCAAGCTGAAGAGCCAGCACTGTCCAAAGACTTCTCCATGGTCATGTGGCCGCCATGACTAAATGCCAAAGCACACGGAACACTGTTACCTTCCCACTGAAGTGGTACTTATTTATCTTCTTGCAATTTCTTGCTTTCAAACCACTAGGTTGGCAGGAGCTGGGGCCAGAGACGGGAGCTCACTCAATCATGCGGCACTAGGGTCTCAAACTGCTGAGCTACTGACCTTCCGGTCTGCAACTCAATGTCTTAACCTCTGAACCACTGTGGCCCCAGTTTGAGAGCTAGTTTGGTGTAGTGGTTAAGTGCACGGGCTCTAATCTGGGAGAACCAGGTTTGATTCACCACTCCTCCACTTGCAGCTGCTGGATGATTTTGGGCAACCATAGTTCTGGCACAGCTGTTCTTCAAAAAGAGCAGTTTCTGTCAGAGCTCTCTCGCCCCCACATACCTCTCAAGGTGTCCGTAACTCCACAGAGAGCAAAATGAAGGGAGCAAAAATTTCATGCCAAAGGGTAGACAGATGAAATTTCGAAACAGAGTGGATTCTTTTCTTGTTCCAGAAGTTCACTCAGTATGACCTTCCTCTTAGTTCCAGTTTAACTAAGATAATTTTTAAAATTAATTCCAGAATTGGAGCATGGGCAGCGTACTGTAGCTTTCAAAGCATTTGTACTTTCCCCACCTTCTTAACGCATTGATAAAACACCGCAGAAAAGCAGCCTTGACATGGTCATGTAAATGATTTTATTATGATTTTGTGTGTGATGTTTTACTGTTAATCAAATGCATTCTTTGCATTGTAAAAAACTCTCAAAAAGAATCTGGATGTAACCTTATGCAACTGTCATCAAGATTGCTTTTCTTCCAAACAGTGTTTTATCAGTGCACATGAAAAGGATGTAAATGCACTCAAAGAGAACATAATGAAACTAACTTTGCAGCAAATGCACATGGAAGGTGGATTGTCTGTCTCTACACTGACTAGTTGTGGCTGTCCCCTTTGTAGAATTTGGAGATTGAAAAAGGCTTGTTTAGATGGCAGTACCAGGAGATTAAGCAAGTCCATTGATGATAGCTGTATTAGCAATGAAACCTCCATGTTCAGAGGTGGTGTAGAGCTGGGCTCAAGAACTGGAAGAGTCTTTGGATCCCAGGCCCCACCTTGACATATTTCCACTGCAAGTGACTGGCTGCTATGCTAAATAGGATACTGAGCCAGATGGAGCATTCCTCTTATCCAACAGGCCTCTTCTTGTGAAACAATGGAGGACTTCCAGGTATAGGAACCTGGCACACTGTGCCAGGCAATGTGAGCTGCCCTGAGCCCGCTTGCGGGGACGGCGGGGTATAAAATAAATAAATAAATAAATAAATAAATAAGTTAGTTCCACTTCAGAAACAAGCCCACATAATTCAGAAACAGGAAGGTGGATGAGGAGAGTTTCAGAAGTATCCATCCCTACTGCCCTGTCACCCATAAAAACCAACACTATAACCTGTAATGCTATGTTTCCCCCACACACATCTCATAAAAGCCTCCCCTACTGCCAGAGAGGATTAGCAGTTTGAAAACACTCTGCGCCTCCCCCCCCCCTGCAGCTGTGACCCTGTTCCAGCTCTGGATAACCAACCACAGAAAGATTAGCTACATACACTGATCTGTGTAAACTGCCTTGGCCCCAGAATTCTCATGCTGCAGCTGATTCTACCTTTTTTGCTAGCTGCAGAAATACCAAATAAATATTAGTTGATAAAATCTACAGGGTGCAGGAACTGGAAAACAAGGTTAGCAGCACTGTTCAAGCTGTGCTGCCTCTTCTAGAAATGTCAATAAAGTTGTCCTAGTTTCTCCTTTCCCCCCCCTCTCCAAACCCTAAGAAGAAATCTTCATTTCCATGAAGCTTCTTTATACCAAGTCAGACCATTGTCTGTCTCTACACTGACTAGTTGTGGCTGTCCCAGGTCTCCAGAAGAGAGAGTGCTTTCCAGTACTTGCTAGCAGCTGATATCCTGGAACTGGACATGCCAGGGATTGAAGCTTGAACCATTTTGCATGCAAGACATGTGCTCTACTAAGTCAAGATCCCTTGTGTGTGTGTGTGTGTGTGTGTGTGTGTGTGTGTGTGTGTGTATGCGCCTTTTACCAATTTGGACTCCCAGTTTTAGCTATGCTAATACAAAGCCTGTGATCTGCTGCTGAGCTACAGCCCATCATCTACCAGCCCTTTCTCGCTTTTGAGTTCTGTTTCCAAAATTCTCCTGTTTATGTACTAGTTACTTTTCAGTAATTTTTGATTGAAACTCTTGAATAAGCCAGGAGAACAAGAGGAGAAAGGCAAGGCAATTTTAATGGGGGTGGTTCAACCAACAGACTTAAGATGCATGTGGGAGGCTGTTGTAAGTTCTTCCTCATTACATCTGTTCCATATGGGGCCTTATCATTTGCAAAATGTTTAGTGCATGGATATGCCTTGTCAGCTGCTGCCAGGATTACATGGGCTTTCCATTCAACCAGGAAAAATAGGCCAGGCCCTCCATTCACAAGACTCCCAGGACGTTGTTTAGTTCTGCCCTGTGATAATGGGAAGGGAAATGGAAACACAAGTGCATTCACTAACTATATTGTATTTCCCTAGTGGGAAGATGTGGAGGTAGATCGTAAGGATAATCTGAAGGCTATTTCACACAAATAATGGTGCAGAGGAACAGGGATCATAACGGCTTCCTTTTTGTTTAGTACTACATTTTTTTTCATCAAGACCCAGTGGCGTATAGTGGTTAGAGAGCTGGACTGCAGCTAGGGAGACCCTGGTTCAAACCCCATGAAACTTTGGGCCAGTAACTGTGGGCTTTTCCACATCCTCAACTTATGCCTGATTTTCTTGGTAGTTGATCCACAAGAACTGGGATTGATTTGGGCAAAGTTCTTTTACACATCTGCCCTCCCTCTGCATTTTCACAGTTGTGGAGTTAGTTTATTTTCTTCTATACTTTCCCTAAATAATCAGGGTTTTCATGGGAGGGGGATGGGACATCTGTGGTGTCATAGCACCCCCTCGTATTTTTTTTTGTTCATGCTTATATCAATATTATGGCTTTTTAAAAAAGAAGACATGAAAATATCAGTATATCAATATACTCCTGTAATGATAGTTCAAGCAGGTTCTCTGAATTCTCAGCTTTCTTTTTTTTTAAGTAAGTCTCTGTCTCCTTCCCTTGTGGAGAAAGAAAGAAAGAAAGAAAGAAAGAAAGAAAGAAAGAAAGAAAGAAAGAAAGAAAGAAAGAAAGAAAGAAAGAAAGAAAGGTAGGTAGGTCTTGGAATTCAGAGGACCTGCTTGACCTATCATTACAGCAGAATATCAATATTTTATTGCCTTTATTAAATAACTAAAACACTTGTGTTCGGGGGGGGGGAGAGGCAGTGGTTTGATGATTATGGCAGTCCAGTCATGAAAAAGTGTGTTGGAGATGCGTGGGAGTGGCTGGGAAAAAGAAAACCAACAGAAACATTATGCATGTTGAAAAAGGCAACTCAAAATCAAGTATCACAAGAAATGGGGAAAAACCCAAGCAGGAGGGAGAGCAAAAACTAAAGGCACAAAAATGTGTGTGGAAATCAGAATAAAATGAAGTAGTATAAGGCCAGAACAAAAAATAAAAATGTGGAAAAGCCCTGTGTCTCTGCCTCAGGCTTGTTGTGGAGATAAAATGGATGAAGGTATGCCATTTCAAACTCCTTTAAAGAAAGGGGGCATAAAAGGTAAATATCATCAGAGACTTCTCAGTTTGGAAAATGGACGCCATTGTATTTATCAAACTAGAGCACTGCTGTAAGCATGTGCAGCCATGGCAGATGAGCAGCAAGAGGCAGCACTAATATGAAGCAGAAAGAGGCTTGCCTGGAGTCTTCCACTGTAGGGTGCAAGAAAGCATGCTGCTCCAGAAAGCAGAAGAAAATGTGAGCAAAACCCCCCATGCTCCTTCATAAGTAACAAAACACATTGACAACTTAGGCAAAGTATTCTACTAGTAAACAGATGTTTATTTCCTCAACAGCAACTATTGATTTACATACTTGTGGGTGAATCATCAGGCTTGATTTCATCACCTGCACACCAGTCAGTGAAAGCTCACCCACATGACATGAAAACAAGAGAGCTCTTAAAGGGAGTTCTTGCAAGCTTCTCTATGGGCATGTTGGTTTCCTGTGGATCAGAATTCTTTGGAAACACAGTCATGGAAGCTGACAGTTTATTTCTGATAAGTGTTTGGTAAAAAACAACAACAACAGAATTATAGACACGAGGGGGAGAACTGATCTGTATGTAGTACTTCTCATTTTGGGATATATTCTCATGCCCTTTCTCATTTCTGTTTGTTTCTCTGTGTTGATTGTGGTGAGTCTCTTCATTTCATCTCTATTTATTGCTGGCATTCTAGATTTGTTTTATGATGCTTTTAGACTGGTATTTAACATCAGTTTTAATTCCGTCATGCACTAAAATAACACAACAGTAGTGCTGAAAAATGGACTCCAGGCAACCAAAAATATATTCTCATGGTTTCAGTTGCATAAGGTATCCACCTGAAACAGGGATTTTTCAGGTGAAAATGATAGGGATGCTGAATTCAGTAACAACTAGGGATGGGCACGAACCGTATTTCTGTGGTTCGGTTTGTGGTTTGTGGCCGAACCACAAACCGATACACCAGTTCATGAAGCGAACTGGTTCATATTAGTTCATGAGCCATTTAAAACTCAGCACGATTTAAACCAAATAGCTGCTTTCTTCTTGCCCCCCCCCCCGGTAGCTTTTTGCGGGGAGCAGAAAACAGGGGTTTAAACCAAAAAGCTGAGCTATTTTCCATGAAGAGCAGAAAGCAAGGGTAAACCTCTGCTTTCTGTTCTTCATGAACCGCCACAAACTGAATCAAAACTTGTGGAAGTTCGTGGCAGTTCTTCAGTTCACAAACTTCATGAACCATGGACTGACCAAAATTTGTGACAAACTTGAGTTCATCAGCTGGTTTGTGCCCAGCCATAGTAAAAGCCATGTAGCTGTGGGTTGTCTAGCAACTTCATGCATGCACACACAAGTTTGTAACTCTCACAAGCAAAAAGAGAGATGCAATGGATGAGAGACAAATATGAAATTGGGGCCAGCTGGGAAGCAGAAGCACCTTTAAGGACTGGGAAGAAAATGAGCAAACCACAATGTTATTTTTTTCACTTGAGTTTGCTCACTTGCTTATCTGAATGAATTTCTTATTGGTGTTTCCTTCTTACCTGGACATCCAAGGCAATGCCAGCCAGTTAGAACTTGGAGTGAAGCAGAGATTGCAGCAGCCTCACTAGTGAAGAGAATTTTTTCCCAGACTGATGGGTATGAATGCACAAGGGCATTTGGATTAGATCAGGGTGTTCTCCTCTGAGAAAAGTATAGTGATATCATCTGCTCCTCTGTAAACATTTGGCACCCTTCACAAATGTTCAGTCTCTATCTTTGTATAATATTCATGTGAAATAAGTTGCTTTTGTTTCAGTGCTGTAGACAAGAAACAGAGGGAAAGACAATTCAATGACTACGAGACTAAGCATGAACCCAAGATATCCATTCTGTTGCCCAAGACTGTGGGATTCTGAGTGTTTCTTGTGGTTCCCAAGAAACCTTCTCACCACAAGCTATCATCCTGGCTGTCCTTCCCAGGCATGAGATGCTACTGTGACACTGTGGTGGTTGTAGGGATTGTAATGGTTGCAATATCTTTCTAGAATAAACTGGGGCTGTAGGCACATATCTGAATTTGGGTCCCTGAAAATCAGGTACAGGAGCTGGCAAAAGGCAGGATGTTTAGAAGTTGGCCCTGCTATGACTGGGAAATGCAGGATACCGTGATTAACACCCTGAGAGAAACTTGGCCTCAGAGAAAACACTCTAGCCTGGAAACTAGGCCATAAAATCCTTGGGCCTCAGTCTGTGAGGAACTTATTCCCCTTATATGGTGACAATTAGGTAGGGGGTGATAACTGGAAACCATTTGCTCACCTGCCAAGAAGAGTCAAGATAGATCACTTTTGGGATATTCTGAGAATGTAGTCCTGATAATGACTGAGTAAAGGGAATGGTGGGAGCTCATGTAGTCACCCCCAAGATTTGTCAGAGAGGAACCCTCCCAGCTGGGAGATAAATAGTTAAAATGTTTGATTTTTGTTGTTGTTCAGTTGCAGTCGAGTCCGACTCTTCACTACCCCATCGACCACATCACACCAGGCCTTCCTGTCTTCTGCCATCCTCTGAAGTTTGCTCAATCATTGCATCTATGACACTGTCTAACCATCTAATCCTTTGCCGTCCCCGTCTTCTTTGACCTTCAATCTTTCCCAGCATCAGGGTCTTCTCCAGTGAGTGCTCCCTTCTCATTTGGTAGCCAAAGTATTTGAGCTTCAGTTTCATTATCTGGCCTTCCAGGGAACAGTCAGGGTTGATTTCTTT
>NW_015170921.1:156817-156918 GCF_001447785.1 Gekko japonicus | reverse complement strand
CATGAGGAATCCACCTGAAACAGGGATTTTTCAGGTGAAAATGATAGGGATGCTGAATTCAGTAACAACTAGGGATGGGCACGAACCGTATTTCTGTGGTT
>NW_015170921.1:156647-156802 GCF_001447785.1 Gekko japonicus | reverse complement strand
GAATGGGTGGAAGAAGGGGATATTCGGGCCCCTTACATGATCAGACGGTTTCATCGGCAGTTCCCGGACAAACCAGGAGGTCTCCCGGACTGACCGGGAGATCCTCCCGGAATGGCCGGGAGATTCTGGGAGATTCCGGGAGAAGTGGGAAAGGA
>NW_015170921.1:136106-156528 GCF_001447785.1 Gekko japonicus | reverse complement strand
AAGCTTGTTAGCGAAATGCATAAACACTTCAAGGGCAGGTGGGAGATAAGGGAGGACGCTTATGTCTACTGCTATCGCTCAGAGCCTGGGAAGTACGATGTTTTGGAATCTCCAGGCCGTTACGATTCCCATTAAGTTTGTAACTCTCACAAGCAAAAAGAGAGATGCAATGGATGAGAGACAAATATGAAATTGGGGCCAGCTGGGAAGCAGAAGCACCTTTAAGGACTGGGAAGAAAATGAGCAAACCACAATGTTATTTTTTTCACTTGAGTTTGCTCACTTGCTTATCTGAATGAATTTCTTATTGGTGTTTCCTTCTTACCTGGACATCCAAGGCAATGCCAGCCAGTTAGAACTTGGAGCGAAGCAGAGATTGCAGCAGCCTCACTAGTGAAGAGAATTTTCGAAATGACTGATGGGTATGAATGCACAAGGGCATTTGGATTAGATCAGGGTGTTCTCCTCTGAAAAAAGTATAGTGATATCATCTGCTCCTCTGTAAACATTTGGCACCCTTCACAAATGTTCAGTCTCTATCTTTGTATAATATTCATGTGAAATAAGTTGCTTTTGTTTCAGTGCTGTAGACAAGAAACAGAGGGAAAGACAATTCAATGACTACGAGACTAAGCATGAACCCAAGATATCCACTCTGTTGCCCAAGACTGTGGGATTCTGAGTGTTTCTTGTGGTTCCCAAGAAACCTTCTCACCACAAGCTATCATCCTGGCTGTCCTTCCCAGGCATGAGATGCTACTGTGACACTGTGGTGGTTGTAGGGATTGTAATGGTTGCAATATCTTTCTAGAATAAACTGGGGCTGTAGGCACATATCTGAATTTGGGTCCCTGAAAATCAGGTACAGGAGCTGGCAAAAGGCAGGATGTTTAGAAGTTGGCCCTGCTATGACTGGGAAATGCAGGATACCGTGATTAACACCCTGAGAGAAACTTGGCCTCAGAGAAAACACTCTAGCCTGGAAACTAGGCCATAAAATCCTTGGGCCTCAGTCTGTGAGGAACTTATTCCCCTTATATGGTGACAATTAGGTAGGGGGTGATAACTGGAAACCATTTGCTCACCTGCCAAGAAGAGTCAAGATAGATCACTTTTGGGATATTCTGAGAATGTAGTCCTGATAATGACTGAGTAAAGGGAATGGTGGGAGCTCATGTAGTCACCCCCAAGATTTGTCAGAGAGGAACCCTCCCAGCTGGGAGATAAATAGTTAAAATGTTTGATTTTTGTTGTTGTTCAGTTGCAGTCGAGTCCGACTCTTCACTACCCCATCGACCACATCACACCAGGCCTTCCTGTCTTCTGCCATCCTCTGAAGTTTGCTCAATCATTGCATCTATGACACTGTCTAACCATCTAATCCTTTGCCGTCCCCGTCTTCTTTGACCTTCAATCTTTCCCAGCATCAGGGTCTTCTACAGTGAGTGCTCCCTTCTCATTTGGTAGCCAAAGTATTTGAGCTTCAGTTTCATTATCTGGCCTTTCTTTTAGGATTGACTGATTTGATCTTCTTGCAGTCCAAGGGACTCTCAAGAGTCTTCTCCAGCACCATAGTTTAAAAGAATCTATTCTTCGGCGCTCGGCCTTCCTTATAGTCCAACTCTCGCAGCCAGCCATACATGACTACTGGGAATTCCATTGCTTTGACCATGCGGACTTTTGTTTGCAGGGTGATGTCTCTACTTTTTATCATGCTGTTTAGGTTCGCCATCACTTTCCTCCCAAGGAGCAGGCGTCTTTTAATTTCATGGCTGCTGTTGATACACTCTATTAAAATACACAAGCTGAGAACCAGGGGAATTAGGTGAAATGCAATGAAGTCTGTCTTGACAAGCCTCTATTTCAAAGTTCCAGCTTTACTTGTGTCCGTTCCTTAAAAAAGAATGCCTTGTAAAATGAATGACTTGTACAACCTAGTTAGTGACATGGATTTGTTTTTTTTTATTGGCTTCTGTAACACTTCTGCTGATGTTCTGGTACTAGTTTGTTATGTTCCTCTAAAGAACTCAGACTGTGTCCAATGGGTTCTCACTCAGGCCCCTGGCTGTTTATCCATACATAGACCAACTCACCTGATTGCCTAGTGGGTTAGCAGGAAGAGAAAGAGAGGCGCATATGGCAGTTAGTGCTCACACGAGGTCACCACTGTTTATGTCTCAAGCTGTTGGAAGCAAGGGTGAGCAAATGTGTTTGAGTGGTGGCAGGTTCTACCCTGTACAATAAGGAGGGAAGGGAGCATATGAGTGCAAGCCCCCTTACACACACAAAGATCCCCCATGACCTCTCAATCAAATAATTGTGTGCAAGGAGAATGGGGCGAGGTGATGGTGGATTTGTACAGGTGCCAAGTACATAAAGTTGAGGGTCTTCTCTGATGACAAGGCCGACTTCTCAGTGTTTGTACCACAGCTGGCCAATCCAGAGCCTTCATACTACATTCCACAAAGAAGGATCTGGCTGGTGAAATTGGTTGCTGCAACCTTTGATGATGGCCACTAGGTTTGTTAGCTTTAAAAGGGGATTAGACAAATTCATGGAGGACATGTCAATCAATGAACATTAGCTTCAATGACTCAATGGAATCTACATGTTCAGAAATAGTAAATCTCTGAATACCAGTATTAGGTGCTGCCAACAGTAGGTGAAGACTTCAGCTTCTGTACCTTTCTTGTAGGCCTCCAGGAATATCTGGTTGACCACTATATGAAAAGATGTAGGACTTGATGGACCAGTGGACTCATTCATACAGCATGACATCTCTTTATTATTTACTTAATGCAATATATTTATATACCACTTTGTCCTTTTAAAAAGGTTATTGTTGCTCTTATATTTATTATGTTCTTATGCCTGGCTGGCCAGTTCCAAGGCTGTATATTTTGTTCTGTATTTAAAGAACTGAAGAAGGCTCTGAGGCTTGATCACATCTATTTGCTTGGCTTGTGTTCAGCCAGTTTTGCCAACTCTTAAGATCAGAGTATGCTCACATCTGGAAGAAAGGGCACGAGGAGCCTTGCAGGTTTTTGTGGTTCCAAGAGAAAAGTGCTCAGTGCAAAACCTGTCTCTTCACTTAAATGGTGGGTAAGGGAACAAATAGCACTGCCCTTTGCTTTTTAGGAAACATACCCTAATAGGAAAGAAAACCATCCAGGCTGGGAAGGTTGTTCAGTTGGCAATTCTCATTTGATCCTTAGTCTTGGAATAGGAGCTCTGGATCAGTTTGGCTGGCAACCTCCTGGTGGGGGCTGGAGTTCTCCCGAAATCATAACTGATCTCCAGACTATGAGGACCAGTTCTCCTGGACAAAATGGCCACTTCAGAGGGTAGACTCTATGGTATCACATTTCTGAGGACCTTCCACCCCTTACTCACATTCCACCCTCCCCAGGCACTACCCCAAATCTCCAGGAATTTCCCAATCCAGAGATTGGGAAGATTATTGTGCTTTAACAAACCCAAAATGTTTGTTTCTTTTTTTTTTCTTTTTCAAAAATTGTTTGTTTCAATTAATCAAACAGGAATGGGCACAGCTGATGAACTAAAGTTCATCATGAATTTTGGATGGTCCATGGTTCACAAAGCAGTATTCGCAAACTGAAGAACCACCATGAACTTCCACAAATTTTGATGCAGTTTGTGGTGGTTTGTGAAGAGCAGAAATCAGAGGTTTAAACCCCTGCTTTCTGCTCCCTGCAAAAAGCCATAGGGAGCAGAAAGCAGGGGTTTAAACTTTAAATGGCTCACAAACCAATACAAACCTGATAGATTCAGAAACCAACCACCTAGTTCATATGGGCTTATGGTTCGGTTCATGGTTCAGCCCTATAATTTAATATTTGACAGGCAATACTCCTTACTTTTTGTTTATAGAAGGAGCTCTATGAGTTAACCTGCCCACTTTCTAACTTCATATCAGTTCATCATTGTGAAGTTACAGCTCGTATAGTATCCTTATTCATTCATTCTCTCTCTCTCTCCCCCCCCCACCTTCTCTGTCCTGCCACCACCTCAAAAGGTTGGTAGCTTTCAGCTCACATTTACTTAGTGATATATGGAAGTCTTTATTTTAGAGCACCCAGAGATGTTCTTGAAAGGATGAATTAAAGCTTGTGTTCTATGCAGGAAACAGGGTGTCAGCACTCTGCTAATTGCAAGCATAGCACATTATAAATATGCTAATAAGAAATTTATCTTTACTGAGCCACAAAGTGCAACTGAAAAATTAAGGGTGAAAACATAAAATTGGTAGAAAGGGTACAAACATGTGAGGACAGGATGGGCAGCGTAGGACATAATTGTAATGTCCTGCTCCAATGCAAGTCAGTAGCAAACATCCCAGTTTTTGCTGCCTTTGCGCTATCCTTTGGAGAAACTTTGAGAAAACATGAAATAAAAAATGAAATAAATACAAATATTCCTGAATGTTAGCAGAGGAGCCATGATCTGTCTTTGGCAGGTCCCCTTCAAGTTCTGGGTGTTGGCGATGACTTTTCTCTGCTCGAGAACTTGGAGACCTGCTGCTAACCAGAACAAACAAGACTGACCAAGTCCTGAAACAGTCCAAGGCAAATTTCAAAGGTAACATTCAGATCAATGTGATACATAATGTAAACTGGCATTCAGCTACGTGCAAGACACAGTCAATTGATGTTTGGTGCAGTCCTGTGATGAGGTAAACCCTGTCTTAAACCCTTAGACTGAAGTAACTGCATAGAGCTGCACTAGTAGTCATGCCTGGTAAATGAAATTTGGTTAATGGGAGTTCTTTCCTTTGCTTTCTTTTTCCCTTTTATACCCTTAGAAGCTCATTGATTCACAGATCTTGAGCAGCAGAAGATACTTGCTTCTTATTTTTTGATCCAAGCGCTAAAAAGACTGAGGCAAATTTTGCAGTTGCTTGAGTAAATTTAGGATCCTTACCGCTGAACAAAAGAGTCAGGGTTTCCAGAGTGTAGGGGTATGGGTGGTTGATTAAAGGCTTAATATCATCCAGGCCAGCATTTCACATGATCCCTTATGTTCTCAAAGAACCTGCATTCAAGCAGGGCATGGAAGGATGTATCTATCCTATTAAGGCCACAAGGGCAAAATCTGTCAGAATAGGACTTATTCCAAAAGATTGTTGTTGTTATTCAGTTGCACAGTCAAGTCAAACTCTTTGCGACCCCATGGACCACATCACTCCAGGCTCTCCTGTCTTCCGCCATCCTCCAGAGTTTGCTCAATTTCATGTTCATGGCATGGATAACACTAACCATCTCATCCTTTATTGTCCCCTTCTTCTTTTACCTTTAGTCTTTCCCAGCATAGGGTCTTCTCCAGTGAGTGCTCCGTTCTCATATGGTGGCCAAAGATTTGAGCTTCAGCTTCAGTATCTGACCTTCCAGGGGACAGTTAGGGTTGATTTCCTTTAGGATTGACTGATTTGATCCCCTTGCAGTACAAGGGACTCTTAAGAGTTTTCTCCAGCACCATAATTCAAAAGCATCTATTCTTTGGTGCTCAGCCTTCCTTCTGGCCCAGTTCTCGCAGCCATACAGTACTACTAGGAATATAGCTTTGACTATACAGACTTTTGTTGGCAAGGTGATGTCTCTACTTTTTATCATGCTGTCTAGGTTTTCCATAGCTTTCCTCCCAAGGAGCAGGCGTCTTTTAATTTCATGGCTGCAGTCACCATCTGCAGTGATCTTGGATCCCAGGAACATGAAGTCTGTCACTGCTTCCGTGACTTCCCCTTCTATTATCCAAGGAGTGATGGGGCTGGATGCCATGATCTTAGTTGTTGTTGTTTTTTGAGTTTCAAGCCAACTTTTGCACTATCCTCTTTGACCTTCAGCAAGAGGCTCCTTAGGTCCTCTTCACTTTCTGCCATTAGAGTGGTATCATCTGCATATCTGAGGTTGTTGATGTTTTTCCCACCAATCTTAATTCCAGCTTGTGATTCATCCAGGCCAGCATTTCCCATGATTTACTCTGCATATAAATTAAATAAGCGGGGTGACTATATACATCCTTGTCGTACTCCTTTTCCTAGTCTTGTCAGCTAAGCTGCCAATAGTGTGGTGTGTGTTTTCATTACATGTGCATTCCTTCCCTTGCGCTTAATTGCCTCTTCGCAGCAACACATATCTCTCAAGGCCACTGGAGGAGTTGATATGTCTCGGCCCAGACAGAGTAGTGGGAAGCTTCTTACCTGTTTTGCTTTTGCAGCCGTTAGTTCTCAGCTTAATGCCCACATGCGGGAACCCCTGTAATTGGGTACTCCGTGGGGGGGGGGTGTATACGAATGCCCTATAACCTATTATGCGCATAGCACACCTGCCATTCCTAACAGTGTTCCTGTTACTGCATCTATAGCTTTTCAATAAAAGTAAAACCTTCTTGGAAGCATGTACTTGACCAATTTGCTGTGGATCCTGACAATTCTAAACCAATCAGTTCTTCCATATCTGGTTCTAACTGTGGTTTCTTGACCGTTATACAAGTTTCTCATACCAAAAGATAGGGGTGATCAGACTACTATAATTGATTTCTAGGACCAAGTAGTCAGCCATGTTGGTCTAAAGCAGCAGAACTAATTTAGAGTCCAGTGGCACCTTTAAGACCAGCAAAGGTTTATTCAAGGTATGAACTTTCGTGTGCCAAGGCCACTTTTTCAAATACAGTGGAATGGGAGGTAGAGTTCAAACTTATAGGCGGGCTGAACAGCAAATTAACATGTCGCCATCTGGATCTTGGCCAACCTTCCCACCCTGATTGCTGTACATACTTTGGCTGGTTGCCCATATTTGGGTGCTGGGTAGTAATTTTTTACCCTTGTTTGATTGACACTAAGGCAAGGGTTCTTTTTTGCCTACCTTGTGCAGCTGGTCAGAGGACTGTGGAATTAGCACTGAGTGGTGCTGTTTAAGCAGGCTGGTCACTTTAAGTTAGCAGGATTGTGCTGGATTTTTTTCTGGGTGGCCAGGGAAGCACCAATTAGCACCCCATTTGGGGGCCAGGAGTCTGGTAGGATCAGCCCTTGGGTTCTGCGACCCAGGGTCAGGAATGCAGACTGCCTTTTGGGGCTGCCTGGATTTATCCTCCATTTAAGTTGTGCAACTTGGTGGTTGAATCTCTAGGGGTTGGCCCACTTGCTGTGCGGGCCCAGTTTGAACCATGCCTATTGGCTGGAGCTGGGGGCAGGGTGGCTCACCTGCTATGCGACAGGGATGGGGTCTTGGACGACCCCTGGCCTTGATTGTGTCACAAGTTATTTTGCCCTTGCCATTTAGATATAAGTTCTAAAGTTAAAGTGGCCGATATATTATCCAATCTCTTTGTGTCTGATTCTTTATTCCAAATTGGGGGGAGGGGCAAAAAGCCATGCTCTGGCATCCAAGGATATCTGTCTGAATTCTGCCCGCAATACAACATTTGACACACAGCTGGGAATATTTAGTATTTCCCTTAAAAATCGGGTTAAGGGTTGATCGATGTTATCAGCGATAGCTTTAATCCAAATAGCTGAGCCATAAAGGATGAGGGGAAGCACTTTCAAATTCTATGGTTATCTGAATGGAGCATGTTTGCAAAATGCACTTGGAGTGCTCCATTCACTGCCTAATCGTGGGACCGCTCATCTCAAAAGGCTAATAGTGGACATTAGATGTAAATTGTTAAGCTTTTCACTAAAGATAAGAGCCTCAGGATGTGTATGTCTGAATTTTCAAGAGGACACAGCTAAAGGCCGTTTAACTTTTTTTTTCAGAACTGGAAGTTGTATACTAAAGGAATTGTCTGTCCTGAGTGCCTAGCGTGCTGCAGCATGCACTGCTCACTCTTGAGAGATGTATGCATGGTGTTCATCTTGCTTTGCCAATTCATCACTAATGGAGAGCGACAGAGACCCCAGTCTGATTTGACTCAATACTTTTCTGGGTGGATTTTGTTTTCATTTGTTCTCTGCATCATAGTACAACATTCTGGGACTTCTGACTTCACTTATAATGAATTGTTCTTCTTCCCTCTGTGTGTATCTGTGTTTGTGTGTGTGTGTGAAATGTGAGTGACACCTTATGTGTCACAGGGACATATGATCTCCATAAATAATCTCCATTCCAACTTATATCTGATGAAAGGAACTTTTTTAAAAAAATAGATTTTATTAGTTTTCTACAGAAGAGCTTTGACTCTTGGAAGCTTATACCCCCCAAATCTTGCTAGTCTTGAAGGTGCTACTGGACTTGAATCTAGATGAGCCTATGAAGTTGCCTATTCTGAGTCAGACCCTTGGTCTATGAAGCTCAGCATTGTCCACCGTGACTGGGAGAGGGCCTGCTAGATCCCAGGGGCACACTACATTTTTGGGGTTTTAAAGAGTTACATCTGGGCTCCCTGGACCCATCCAATTTTCCCATAGCCACACAGCAGCTGTGGCTATATGGAGAATGGCTTTTAAAAAAATAAAGGAGAGCCCCAATGGGCTTGAAATGCTCTTGTAAGGAGAGGAAGGGCTCCTGCCTCCCCCCAAGCCATTTTCCTGTGCTGAAACAGCACTAAGGAGCTATTTCTCCATGTTTCCTGCTCTGTGTGGAGTGTTGCATACACACTGAGCAGCAAAAGAACAGGGAAATAACTCCCTCCCAGGCACTGTTTCAGCACAGGAAAATGGCTTGGGGGGAAGCCATGAGCCCTTCCTCCCCCCCCCACCACCTCCACAGTGGCCTTCTGATCCTGTTTGGGCTCTCTTTTATTGTTTAAAAGCATACAACATAGTTGAAAGTGTAATTTAGCTAGCAGTGTCAGAGATTGACAACTGCATTGACAACTGCATGCAAAGCAGTTGCCCTACCACTGCAGAGATTGACAAAATCGGGACCTTCTGCATGCAAAGCAGTTGCCCTACCACTGAGCAAAAGATGATCTCAACTCTGGCCACCAAAAGCTTATGCTTTGGGGAGGATGTGGCTCAGTGGTAGATAATTTTGTTTGCAGAAAGTCATCATTCAATCCTCAGTCAGCATCTCCAGGATCAGGTAGTAGGTGATATGAAAGATCTGGACTTGAGATTTTGGAGAGGTGCTGCCAGTTAAAGTAGACAATAATGACCTTGATAGACCAACATTCTGTTCATATGTGCACAGGCTTGCTGAGAGAGAGTGAGCCTTAGTGGGGTAAAATTCTGGATGCCCGGGTCATATTACAGGGGACAAAAGAGGTGGCTAAGGCCATGTAGACCTACCATGGGTAGAATGAGCAGAGACCCACAGGGAATCTTTGTCTAGTGGCCTAGCAGATGCTGTTGGTAGCCACAATAAGTTTCTTAGTCTATAAGGTTGCGACGGTGCTCCTTGTTGTGTTGGCCTATGGTGTTCACTTTATTCTTGCCAAGAACTTTTGCAGACTTCTACAAATTTCAAACCTGTTTCATTACAGTGATAGTGGGATGAAGGAAACACTGCAGGAAGGCCTACCATGCATACTCTGGAATACCACCATCAGCTCCCCCAAAGGCCATGATCTATCTCTAGTCTTTTCTGATGGACCTTCCTCGATTCCTGTGCCAAATTCCAAACAATTACTACAGTAAGTTACAACCCTAATATTGTTTTATTTATTGATGTGTTTGCAATAATTTAGTTATTTATGCAATATTTAGAGTTAGGGTATGAAAATGTGTGGTCAACTACAGTCTTGCATCCTAAATTTTAAATATGTATGTAACAGGTTGTTGTTGTTTTTTCTAACCTGCAGGCAAGTAATAAATATTAGAACATTGCAGAGATTAGATCCTGGCACCCAGGTTCACAGTTGCAAAGGAAGAAGAAAACATTTATACAGTGTTTTCACAGTTCAAAGTTCTTAATGAATAATCCATACAGCTGCCCTATGAGAGAAGCCACTGTTATCAAAATCCCCATATTACAGAGGAGGACTAAGTAGTTTACTGAAGGCCACCAAAGGTTTTGGGCCTGACACGAGATTTGAACCAGAGCCCACCTGAGTAACTGTTCAGGATGCAAATGAAAATCACCAAGATGGATTGAAAAATCTACCTAAATGTTCAAGTAAGGCCTGAAAGCAGAAAACAAGATTTCTGTCCAGCTCTGATTACAGATCTTTTCTACAAAATTTATATGAATGATACCTTTCTTCCTCTTTGTTTTCCATAAGTATTTCTCTATGGATGAAAAATGTTTCATCTGAATTGGCTCTTTAAAGAAAATAGTGTGGTCTTCAGATCTTCAGAGTATTGTAAGATGAGTGAGACTGTTTTGAGGAAAATTTCTAATATGCCCTCAGATAGATACTTCAGTTGATGGAATCTATCAACTCAGCTGCTGTAGCAAAGGCACTGTTATAGTTGCTCTGAAAAATTAATACAGTTGAGGACTGAAGTACTGGGAGTTGAGGTAACTTCATTTACCCCCAAAATAGGGCACATGAGATGTAGACTTTGCTTGGAAAAAAGTAACCATAGTGCCTTCTATCTTCCTTTCCTCCTCATGCCAAGACATTTGTTTACCTCATGGACATATTTGAACTTTCCTCAGAACTCATACAAACATTTCATCTGAGTTGGGCCTCAGAGTTAAGCATGGTTCACACATGTGTTCTTGAACAGATGTTGGGAAGTCATAGTTTATTTTCCCTCAGATGCTGCTGTCTGTTGTTGTGGCTCAAGTAACAATGTGGCCAAGTGCAAGGTGATACACACTGGAGCCAAAAATCCTAAATATAAATACACATTGATGGGGTCTGAACTGGCAGAGACTGATCAAGAGAGAGATCTTGGAGTTGTAGTAGATAACCCACTGAAAATGTCGAGACAGTGTGTGACTGCAATAAAAAAGGCCAATGCTATGCTGGGGATTATTAGGATGGGTATTGAAAACAGATCAGCCAATATCATAATGCCCCTATAGAAATCAATGGTGTGACCTCATTTGGAATACTGTGTGCAGTTCTGGTCACCACACCTTAAAAAGGATATTATAGCTTTGGAAAAAGTGCAGAAAAGGGCAATTCAAATGATAAAAGGGTTGGAACACTTTCCCTACGTGGAAAGGTTAAAACGCTTAGGGTTCTTTAGCTTGGAGAAACGACGACTGAGGGGAGACATGATTGAGGTTAGAGCAGGTAGAGAAAGAGGTACTTTTCTCCCTTTCTCACAATACAAGAACTCGTGGGCACTCCATGAAATTGCTGAGCAGTCGGGTTAGAACGGATAAAAGGAAGTACTTCTTCACCCAAAGAGTGATTAACACATGGAAGAAGAAGAAGAAGAGATTGGATTTATACCGCGCCCTTCACTTGGAGTCTCAGAGCGGCTTACAAACTTCTTTCCCTTCCCCTCCCCACAACAGACACCCTGTGAGGTGGGTGGGGCTGAGAGAACTCTGACACAAACTGCTCTTTTTCAAGGACAGCTGTGCCAGAGCTTGTGACTGACCCAAGGTCACATCAGCAGGTGCAAGTGGAGGAGTGGGGACTCAAACCCGGTTCTCCCAGATTAGAGTCCACACACTTAACCACTACACCAAACTGGCTCTCACTGCCACAGGAAGTGGTGGCGGCTACAAGCATGGATGGCTTTAAAAGGGAATTAGATAGGCATATGGAGCAGAGGTCCATCAGTGGCTATTAGCCACAAATTATAGATAGGGACTCTGGGGCAAGTGAGGCTCTGTCATCTTGGTGCTTGGGGGGGTCAACAGTGGGAGGGCTTCTAATGTCCTGGCCCCACTGGTGGACCTCCTAATGGTACTGGTATTTCTGGCCACTGTGTGACACTGAGTGTTGGACTGGATGGGCCTTTGGCCTGATCCAACATCGGTGTCTCTTATGTTCTTATGTTCTTATGTTAACTTACTTATACAAAGGATCAGAAGCAGGTCACAGCCCTACCTAATAATATTTCTTGTGAGAGATCACTTTAATGCACAGCTGTCAACAGTAGGCTGTAAGCAAATCATTTAAAATATGTTATGGACACAAAGAGGGGATCTGTGCTCTATAATGACCTAAGGGGGTGATCAATTTTTCCTGCTCTGTAGATGCAAAAGGGACCACAGGGCATAAGGAAAGAAACAAAGTGACTATGGATACCATACAGCTGCATGGCTTCCCAGCTAGGTGCTTTAGTCAGATGATTAACAGTGGGGGTAAGGTGAAGAAATCAGAGATTGGACTTGTGGGTAAGGCACAGTTGCCTAAGTAGGTATTTTCATGTGGTGAACATGTCTGAGAACAGTTCCAGGTGGTCAGCTTTCGTGTGCGTGTATTTGAAAAAGTGTGTGTGCACATGAAAGCTCATACCTTGAATAAACCTTTGTTGGTCCTAAAGGTGCCACTGGACTCTATGTTTGAGAGCAGTTCTCAGCATGCCTTCAGATCAAAGTTTGCTTCACATGAAATTTGGTGGCAGCATGGAATGTACAAATATCACTAATTTTAGTGAGGGTCGAACCAAGTGAGATGCTGGGGATTCTGTTTTGTAGAGCTCACAACTTTGTTTCTTAACCTTTTTATGGAGCTATTATGTAGGGTCCCAATTCAAATCAGAACGATGACATGAGATGAGGCAAGTTAAACCTTCCCCTAGGCTGTTTTCCTGTCCTGAAATGAAAGCAATATAGATGAAGCCTCGGAGTCAGGCACTGAGTTTTTTCCATGGGGTCCAGCACATGTGCTCACTGAGTAGCCAGCTATCTAAAGTCCTTGCAAAATGGCTTCTCTTTAAACATAGAGGCATACAAACACTGAAGGCCACTGATCCTGTTGGAAGACAAGATGCATTTTAAAGGTACTGTCAACACTCCATCTTTAATAAACAAATACTCTGCCTATCATGTAGAGCAGGGGTCCCCAACTTTCTTGAACCTGCAGGCACCTTTGGAATTCTGACACAGAGTAGTGAGCAGAACTACAAAATGGCTGCCACAGGAGGTGGAGCCAACTACAAAATGACTGCCACAGGAGGTGGAGCTAGCCACAAACTTTCAGGGATTGAATGCATGCATAATTCTAATCTAACTCTTCAATATTTCAGGCAGAAGCTCTGTTTAACAGGATGCCTTTTTAAACTAACATAGTATTTTAAAATATTTCATCTTCAGTCAGACAGTGAAGATCCTTGTGATGTGGTCACAGCTGCTGTCAGAGCAACTTTTTTAAAAATCTGCACAGTCAATCAGATCCCACTTGGTGGTAGTGTTGCCAGGTCCCTCCTGGCAAATGGTGGGTGATGGGCGGGGACTTAGCAGGAGCAGCAGGGAAGCCAAACCAATGTACAGCAACATGCCTATGTGACCCGGAAGTGATGTGATTATGTCCGGGGCACTGGAATGATGCTCTGGTATTTGGGCAAAAACTCTATGGTAAATTTGGCTTCTATATAGAGTTTTTGCCCAAATACCAGGGCGTTGCAAAGACATCACTGTTGTGATGACATCATTTCCTGTGTGATGCCGGTGAAGTGGCCTGGGCCTTCCTCTTTCTCCTGGTAAGTCCTCTCTCCAGCCAGCTAATCAGTGGGGGGGGCCTGGTGGGAGGGGACCCCCATCTGCACCGGGCAGGCTGGCAAGCCTAACACAGGCGTCTACTCCATAAACTGTTTCCTAGATCAATTCACCAGGACACTATTAGAAGTGACACTGAAGGGAAGAGAGATTGAATAGCACGATCCCTCATGGGCAATGTCCACTTGGTGGCATTTTTATAGGCTTGTGAATGGAATAACTGGAAACTTTAAATGCATTTGTAAGACTGGTCAGTCTTCTAGAAATGATTTGCAACTCCTGAAAGATGCAGATGTATACATATTCCCTGAGCAGGAAGTGATGCTTTCATGGGAGTTATGTGGTTCATTTGCTGCTCTCGTAGTTCCTGTCCCATTTGGTCATGTACCTGACTTAGCCAACCATTCAGCAGCTAACTCAATCCTTTAGCTGAGTTGCTAAGGTGTCTTCCCTCTGCTGTGCCTCCATATAAATGCTGCCTAGTAAAAATAGGGTACATGATGAAATAGGGTTTTTTTTGTTTATTTATTTTTTGCATGGGTCTGTATATTCTGTATATAATCCAGGGAAGTGGAATTCTTGACAGACAGGACGCTGATAGGATGTATCCATAAACCCTTTGGATTACTATTCTCTTTCTATACTGACAGGGCAGCAACCTAACATACATAGTGGCCACTGATTCTTTTGAGTTATTTAAAGATAACCAGCCTGATATACTTGGACCCTGGACAAAAGTACCCTTCAGACCAATTGATTTCCAATCTTGCACTAACATAGCAGAGGTCAAAATAACCGGGGGTTAATCTAGGCAAAGATTAGTTTCCTTGTTGGAGGCAATTTTGGCAACAGATGTAACATAGACTGATGTGGAATTTTCATTCTGATGTTATTGCTGTTGCAAATCTTGGTGTTTTTGTATTCCTTATTATTTTATGAATGTTACTGGATTGTATTTTTTAATTGGAGGCCCCCTTGTGATCCCATTGAGGTTAAGACTTGTATGACTGCTGTTCCTAGAAAGAGTATCTGAAAAACTGAGTCAAACTAAGGGTATGAGAAATTAATTTCTAGGATTACTGGCCAAATTAACCCTTTTACTGACCTCTAAAAATGTACACATACTGCTTTGGGGGGTCTATTTCAACCCCAAGCCAACATACCTATATATCTAATGATTAAAATCCCTCACTTTTTTTGTGGCATCAGAGATCATTCTGTTTCACAGGACTGAAACATCCAGAACTTGAAAACACTTTTACATGAGGTGGAACCTTTCTTTTGTGTAGGTTCATCATATAGCGATACCATATGCCATTATGGTTCCTTTAGAAAGCTATATTTTTTAAAAAATGAAACAACAGAAACCATTTTGAAATCAAGAAGACATTAGATAACTAACACCAACTTTCATTAATTCTAAAATGTCTAAAAATATTTTTGTTTAAGCTTCAGTACCCTGAGGTAATTTCGTACCCCAAGAAAGGTTCTTCAGGTTGTCCTGGAGGCTTGTATCTCTGCAAAGGTCTTAAAGATGTTTCTCTGGGTAATAAATGTCATGGGGTAAAAAACTACACCAGTGACAACATTAATAGATTTCTGGGGTAGTTTTTCACCTCAGATGCTTTTTGTTTGCAGAAAGCAAACTGTTTGTTGTAACTGGCTGTCCATTGGGGGTACTAATTATTACTGTGCAAGTGACAATGTCTTAAGGGGGGGGGACCATTTTTGTATTCATTCTGTCAACAAAGTTCAGCTGCTTTGTGGGAAGCAAATTTACCCCATGTCAGACAGTTCTACAACTAGTAAGTGTCCAGGTCCAGATGGCATACAAAGGTTCTTAAGTTACTCGAATCCAAAATTGTTCATCTTCTAACCAGTATATATTTTCCCTAATATTAACCTCCATACTGAAGGACTGGTAAATAGCAAACCTTATACCAGTTTTTACAAAGGGCTCAAGCAGACATCTAGGAAATTAGAGGTCAGTTTTTCTTGTCTGAGATAAATTAGTAGAAACAGAAACATGAAGGCTTAGTTATAGAAGAAGAAGAAGAAGAAGAAGAAGAAGAAGAAGAAGAAGAAGAAGAAGAAGAAGAAGAAGAAGAAGAAGAAGAGATTGGATTTATACCCCGCCCTTCACTTGGAGTCTCAGAGTGGCTTACAAACTCCTTTCCCTTCCCCTCCCCACAATAGACACCCTGTGAGGTGGGTGGGGCTGAGAGAACTCTGACACAAACTGCTCTTTTTCAAGGACAGCTGTGCCAGAGCTTGTGACTGACCCAAGGTCACATCAGCAGGTGCAAGTGGAGGAGTGGGGAATCAAACCTGGTTCTCCCAGATTAGAGTCCGCACACTTAACCACTACACCAAACTGGCTCTCTAATGCTAGGAGGCAACATCAGGAGAAGGGTGTGGCCTCTATGACTAGGTGTTTCTTTTTCATTTCTTTTTTGGCTCCAGGGCAACTCACTGACCACTGTGAAACAGGATGCTGGACTATATGGGACCCTGGTCTCATACCAAACAGAATGTCTTTTGTTGTAATGAAAATTATTTAAATTCCTTCACTGTTGGGAGTAAGGGCTTCCTCACATGGCTTATGTGGTGAAGTATGCTAATTGGATAACAGAAGTGTTTGGAACCATGTGGGTCTTCTGAACAGGGTTGTTCAGAGAAATTCTCGTAATTATTCTTTACCCAGTTTCTCCATGAAATCTAAGAATCCATTTCTTTCCCTCTTTCTTGGGACTTTATTTTTCTATTCAGTTCCACTTTGATCACAAATAAATTTGAGAAGAGGGGCTGGAAGGCTAGGTTCTGTGAAATTTCCAAATTTCACTCTGCAGCTGGTTGGAGGTGGGCAATGCCTTTCCAGACCTTCCTACTTTCCTACTAGAGCACCACTCTGTATGTTTAACATAAAAGGCCTGTAAATACAAAACAGTGCCCTGATTTCTACTCAAAGAGAAATGAAAGAGAAATACTGTTTAAAAGAGAAAAAGAGAGAGTAAGATGAATCAATACCTATACCTAAAACAGTGAACTGGGGCGAGCAAAAGAAACCCCCTTTCCATAACAACGCTGCTTCTGAGTCAGATTCTAGACTCCTTTTTTGTTTGATTTTTTTTAAAAAAGCAGGGAACCAAGTACAACTAACTCAGTGCTATATGTAATGTGGTCCTCCAGCAATATGTTAAAAATTCACGTAACTTCTGCAGTTTATCGGTGTTTCTGAAATCAAAGAAATTGGTAGTGTTCAAAACCTGCATTTTAAAAAAAGGTGAATAATACCCTTCAGGAGAGGCTATTTGTGGTGAGGGGCGGGGAGCAATATTAAGTGGCACTTGATTATTCTCTTCAGTGAAAGCTATTCATGGGAAACAGACTATTCGGCACAGAGGTAAAATTGGTTACATTTAGCGCCTGAAAAACACTTTACAAACTAGGCCTTGAGCTGAAGAAACTTCATGTTCATAGTCAAGGTTCCTTGTGAATGATTTCTGCTTCCCCCCTGGTTCCTGGTGAAAGAAAATATCTCTCCTCAAAATAGTCCCAATAGGGAGAGAAAATAGAGTCTGTATTTGGATTGTAGAGATGCCTCAGGCAATAAATGTTAAAACTGTGGATATTTCACCACAAACAAAAGTCCCACTCTTTAACTACCAGATGGTAAAATAACATTCCCCCCCTTATTTTACTCGTTTCTGGACTCAGAATGTCTCCTTTTGTTTCTTGCCTCCATAATATTATGTATCTCAATGTCACAAAGGAAGGAACTTCTTAGAAACTCTAATCTACTGAATAAGGCATCAATTCCAACAACAAGGGGACTATAGAAGGGGGAGGATCTTAGGTATTGCTCTGTAGACATATCTCCCCCCCCCCTTGCCCTTTGCAAGTGGAAGGAGAACCAGGCTCCGACGGGCGGTACAGTTGCTGATGTAAATTGAGAAAAGTTGTAAAGTATTTTTCTGCTAACTATGTGTATGAATGATTTCAGTGTGATTGTTTGTTTAGATAGCTAGCGCTAGCACTGCTCTTGGTTAGAGATTAGGTTAGGTTAGATAGCTTTTTAGGGTAGTATTAGTGTCTGGTTCTGATTGATAAGGATTTTAGTGCAATCATTGTGGATTATATGGCAGTTTAGGCAGGGGTCATTTCATAGAAAAAGAGCTAGGGGAACTCATTAGCATAACTCATTAGCATATGCCACACCCCCTGACATCAGGGGCCCGGCGGTGGACCTGCAAGGCCAGTGGGAGTGTGAGGAAGCCCCGCCAAGGCCATCCCTGGCCCCAGGCAGGCAGGGGTGGGGAGAGGCGGGGAGGAAGCAAATTACCCCCCCAGAAGCAGGGGGCGGGGCTTCGTCATATGCCCCGCCCCCTGCACCTCACCCGGGGCAACTGTGTTCCCTCGCGTTCCCCCCCGAAATGACCTCTGAGTTTAGGTATTACGATTTGATTATTCATCAGCACAGGGAACGGAGCGATGCCCAGCTCGTGTTAGGAGGAACCAGCATTTACTAGTTACCAGTGGTCTGAAGCCCCTGCGTGGACCTGCAGTAGCAGCAATATCTGGCCAGCAAATTCCGGTGCTCTTGGGGATGGGGAAGTATGGCGGTGGGTCCAGGTGGAGTGCTAAGGGAAGGACGCTGAGAAACATAATGGCTTGGCGTCCTTCCAGCCTGTGACCCATCCTAAGGGTTATCGGCAGTGTGGCCAGGATGAAAACCCCCCTCTGTCACTGGTGTTGTGCAATGCCAGATCGATTAACAACAAGACCACGGTTCTTTGGGACTTTGTGGTGGACCAACGTGCAGACCTGGCATGTGTAACCAAGACCTGGGTGCGGGAGGGGGAGACTGTAGCTCTCTCCCAACTCCCCCCCCCAGGTTTCTTAGTCCTCCACCAATCACGGACTACGGGGCGGGGGGGAGGAGTGGCTATTTTCATTCTGGAGGCTTACTCCTTCAGGGCACTCCCACCACTAGAGATCACAGGCATGAAGTATGTCAGTGTGGTACTGGAGGCCGAGGAGAGTTTGGTGATCTGGCTGGTGTACAGACCAGTTAATGCACTGGCCAGTAGCCTGCTGTCCCTAATGGAGGCTGTATCAGGCTGGGCGCTGGAGCACCCTAGACTGGTAGTCTTGGGTGAATATAACATCCATACCGATGATGTGGCCTCCAATCAGGCAATGGACCTAGTGTTGTCCATGATGGCACTAGGACTCTCCCAACTTGTATCGACCCGCACGCACCAAGCTGGTCACACGTTCGATTTGGTCTCCATGGCTGGGGTGACTGTGGACCGGATTACTGCAGCAGCAGTACCATGGTAGGACCATTATGCCCTGAAGGCCCATCTGAATGTTCCACCCCCACCCTGTTTAGGCGGCGAGCAGATTCTAGCTCACCCACAGAGCCAAGTGGACCCTGTGCGGCTTCAGATGGCTCTGTGGGATCCTAGGCCCCCTGGCAGCTCATTGAATGATCTTGTGGAGAACTGGCATAGCCACAGCCATCGACGAGATCGCTCCCAGGCATCCTCTCCGCACCCGCTCTAGGCTGGTGCCCTGGTACACCCAGGAGCTGTGGCTTATGAAGCAAGAGCTGAGACGGCTAGAGAGACAGTGGTGCCATGCTTGCAACGAGGCTGCAAGAGCATCTTATAGGATGTTTATGAGATCCTATGAGATGGCTGTCTAAGTCACAAAGAGAGAATTCTATGCGACTACGATTGCATCTGCGAGCTCTCGCCCAGCCCAATTGTTAATGATGATTCGATCTTTAATGACTCTGCCACAGGGCAGACAAAATGTTAGGAAATTGGATATTGGCTGTGAGGCATTTGCGAGCTATTTCACAGATAGTCTTGGAACTCCACCGTGATCTCCCCGCCACAGTTGAAATAGTGAGTGAACTTGAGACCCCTTGCACGCTTTCGATTCCGGGTTTGGATGGCTTTGGCCCGCTCTGGAGGAAGTTGACAGATTGCTCATATCTGTCCACCCAACCACATTCAGCCTTGATCCATGCCCCTCCTGGCTTGTTAAAGTGGGCCATGAGGGGTTTCGAGGTGCCCTAAGGGAGATTGTCAACATGTCCCTTTCTCTGGGGCAGTTCCCGAGGGCACTCAAGGAAGTGTTGGTCCGTCCTCTCCTGAAAAAAATCAACTCTGGACCCGGCTGAATTCGCCAACTACCGGCCGGTGTCCAATTTGCCATACTTAGGCAAACTTATAGAGAGGGTGGTGGTGATACAGCTACAGGGCTTTCTGGATGACGCTTCCGTCTTAGACTCTTTCCAGTCTGGCTTTCACCCGGAATATGGGACGGAGACTGCACTGGTCGCCTTGACTGACGACCTCCGGAGACATCTGGATCAAGGCGCTACAGCACTGTTGTTGTTAGTTCTGTCGGACACGTTTAACATGGTTGACCACAAGTTGCTGACCCGCCGCCTTGCCAACATGGGGATACAGGGGCTTGCTCTCCAATGGCTTGCCGCTTTTCTCTAGGGTTGGGGACAAAAGGTGGTGTTAGGAGAACAGCAGTCCCAGAGACACCCTCTTGAATGTGGGGTGCCTCAGGGGGTGGTGCTTTCCCCAATGTTGAACATCTATATGCGCCCCCTTGCCCAGATTGCCCAGAAGTATGGGCTTGGGTGTCATCAATATGCAGATGACACCCAGCTCTATCTGATGTGGGCGGCCAGTCAGACTCCACCCCAGAAGATCTACACCGGGCTTTACAAGCCGTGGCTGGTTGGCTCAGGCTGAGCCAGCTGAAGCTAAACCCAGCAAAGACAGAGGTCCTGGGCCTGAGTCACGTTGAGTTGGGGTTGGGGATCCCTCTCCCGACCTTCGATGGGGTGCCTTTGGTGCCAGAGCTGG
>NW_015170921.1:117164-135798 GCF_001447785.1 Gekko japonicus | reverse complement strand
CAGGGGACTGCCTTTGTTGCAAATCCGGAAGCTGCAGCTCGTGCAGAATGCTGCGGGCAGGCTGTTGGTGGGTCTCCCTAGAGGGGAGCACATCCGGCCTGTGCTGAAAGCGCTGCACTGGCTACCAATAGCGTACCGGGTTCGCTTCAAAGTGCTGGTTCTTACCTTTAAAGCCATATATGGCCAGGGTCCGACATACCTGAGGGAACGCCTTTCTCCGTACATACCTCGAAGGGCACTATGGTCAGGGACGCAACATCTCTTGGTGATGCTAGGCCCCAAGGAGGCCAGGCTGGCTGTTACTAGGGCCAAAGCCTTTTTGGTGGTGGCTCCTACCTGGTGGAATGAGCTCCTGGAGGAGATCAGGGCCCTGCAGGACCTTGCACAGTTCTGCAGGGCCTGCAAGATGGAGCTCTTCTGCCAGGCTTTTGAGTAGGAGCTGCCACTACCACCAACAACAACGAACTTGGAAACAGCGGGGTATTGGAATGGCCCATGATGATCAAACTACAGCACTATGGCACGCAGACACCACTGAGTTTAAGATCTGACTAAGTATCCTCTGGATACCATCTCTAAATAGAAGATCATCATTTGTAACCATCTCGAAGCACTTTATTTTGTATATATTGTAATTGCCACCCAGGATGAAATAAGAGACAGACACAAGTGCTGGATTTAAATATTGGGCCACTTTATTAATTGACAACCTTAACTGTAGCCAACGGCAAGGGCAAACAGTTCAGCAGTATGATCAAGGTCCGGGGGTCTCATACCCCTTCGTTAACTTTGACATAGGGCGAGCCACCCAACTCGGCGAAACTGCTGCCAAGCAAGGGAGGGGCCTGCTTATAACTCCTCTGGCCCCTCCTCTGCCTCCTCATCTGGGCGGCAAATTTGCCTCCCCAGCCCAACAGCCGCTCTGACCGAGGGCTGTTGATCTGGCTTGTGTGTTTTATCTGGTTTTATATATCGGCATGCGTGCCTTGTTGTTAGCTGCCCTGAACCTGCTTGGCGGGGAGGACGGCCTATAAATTGAATGATAAATTATAGATAGAGATAGAGATAGAGATAGAGATAGAGATAGAGATAGACAGCGATATAGATATGTATATATAGATATAGATAGATAGAGAGATATAGATATAGATAGATATATAGAGATAGATAGATATATAGAGATAGATAGATATATAGAGAGAGAGATATAGATATGTATATAGATAGACATAGATAGATAGATAGATAGAGAGATAGAGAGATAGAGAGATAGAGAGATAGAGAGATATAGAGATAGATACAAAATAAAAAAACAAATCCCACATTGCAGTTCTCTTGTTTAAATTTAATAGGGCAATTACAGCTTCCATGGGATACAAAATAAAAAACCAAATCCCACATTGCAGTTCTCTTGTTTACATTTAATAGGGCAATTACAGCTTCCATGGAAGTTCATAATTACCTGGTCCAGAATATGAACGGATCTGTCCAGTTTGAATACATTACAAATCAAGCTTATTTTCCCCACGTTCTTCTCCATGATAGAATGTAAAATGAGATTCTACATGTTCAAGTAGGGTTTCCAACTCTGGGTTAGGGAATTATTGGAGATTTGGGGGGGGTGCCTGAGGAGGGCAGGGTTTGGGGAAGAAGGGACCTCCGTCGGATATGATGCCATAGAGTCCATCCTCCAAAGCTGTCATTTTCTCCAGGGCAACTGATCTCTTCCGTCTAGATATCAGGTGTAATTCCAGGAGATCTCCAGGTGCCACCTGGAGGTTGTGAAACCTACCTTCAGGCTAATCTGTCTTCTTTCACAGTACTTGCATAGAAGAAGAAGAAAGTCAGTGCTCAAGCATCACTCCTGGTAATAATTTGTTTATCAACACATTGTCACTGTTGCTTATTTCAGAGTTTGTTTACCCTTTGCAGGCTAGTCTTTCTTCCTTTGCTTTGAAAGAGGGCTAAAAATAATTATCTGAACAAAGCAGAATATTCTTCTGATATATTTTTGGATGATGGATGCTCTGGTTCAGCGTTTCTTTGTATACTACGTTTAATATTCCAAAAAGGTATTTAAACTATTACGAGTCATAAAATCAATCATGATTATTATGAGGAATAAATAGCTGCATTTTACTGAGATGGTAAAACTTTAAAAAGATTTCAGTAAATTTTTTGAAAATACAACAAAAATAAATGATCGTGCTTTGAAAGTCCCTGGGGGAGGATATTCTAGCATCATGCCTGTAATTTACCTCAGTTGGCTGTTTTGTGACAAACCTGATAATGTTGAAAACATTGCTGCATAAGAAATCTCAACCATATCTTTTTATCTAAAATATTTATGCACCACATTCCAAATCAATATTTCCAAAGTAGTTTCCAACAGGAATAGATTTTTTTTGTAAAAAAGCAGCTTACAATAAAAGCCAACAATTAAACTGCTGAATAAAATTAAACTGAAGATCGGTGTTAAAATGGTTAAAACAGCCATCATGAAGCTACAAACAGCTCTATAGATTAATGTTAACAAAAAAGCACCCCAAAATACTGTAATAGCTGCTATAGGGAGAGCATTCTATATGAAAACCCCGTGTATAATAAAAGAGCATTTGCAAATCCATCAAGAAAAGGAAATACATGCACAAACAAAACAAAGTAACAACCTGAAAATGCCTTGGAAAACAAAGATACCTTTGTCTGCCACTAGAAAACATAAACACTGGAGCCAGTAAAGGGATTTGTATAGGGAGAACATTCTATATGAAAACCCCGTGTATAATACCCACCTGGGGGAACAAGGAGGAGGGACACCAATGAAGATTTAAGGTGGAACACATTCATGCAAAATTATATTGTCCCCTGGATATAACCTGCGAACTCTTTCAGCACCAACAAAATACATTCCATGCCTCCCTGTTCTGAACAATTCAATTAAAAACAAATATCATAGTTCTGGATACCATAATGAGCAGAGCTACTGCAGGTGTGCCCAAGGCCTTGACTGTGCCCTGTGAACTCTGTGACACAAAATCAGGTTCAGAGGCTTCTGGGATGATCATTTCCCAGTGGGAGGAGTAGCCTCTGGCAATGGAAGACATGGAACCCTCTTTTGACTCAGCCAGAAGTAACAAAGCCAGCCCACTACAATCAGCTGAAGCCACCAGTTTGCCATCCTTGTGTTAATGCAGTGAAGCATCTGCCTCTGTCCTTTCTGGTTTCATCCTTGTTCTTGATACTCTCTGGATTGGACAAGAAGAGTATGCTAGTGACTGTCAGATGGTTGCGATGTGATGTCACAATAACATGAGGAAGAACAGGACACTGAAGGCACTGGATTGGACAGGAAGAAGAGTATGCTAGTGACTGTCAGATGGGTGTGATGTGATGTCACAATGAGTGTAACATGAGGAAGAACAGGACACTGAAGGATTACTGAACAGTAATGAACAGGGAGAAACAATTCAGAGTGTCCACTTTTGAATATGACAATGTTGTTGGTAAAAATTCAAACATGCCAGAATTGGGGGGGGGCAGCTTTTCCTATGCAGTGTCAGAGTATGCTGAAGCAGAAGCGATATTGTCCTGCAGGTTTTGAATCACAGCTAGCCGGGTCTCAGAGCTGTTGGTTGGCATAGCAGTGTAACAGCAAGATATAATACCAATGACCCTCCGGAAAAGTCAGAGAAAATGGTTACGTTCTCTGCTGCTGCATTTCAGTTACTTTTTAAGAAAATCAGGACCCTAACGTTGAGTTTTATTTTGTGAAGCTGTGCTTCATAGTATGTGAAAGTTGAGGGAGTGCCCTATGTAGAGCAAATCTCCATAACTTTTAGGTGTAATGGAGAGTAGGTGGTTTCAGAGAGACCAGTTCCCATGGCTCCATCTGTCTTGGAAATGTCTTTAGTACATGTGTCCTAAGTACCCCCTTTCCCCCCACTTAATGGCAGCCAGCCATACATCTTCTTTATGCTGACCATCTCTTCTGCCCCTAAATAAGTACTTCCATTTACAGCCCTCATTTGTCCTCCCAGGTTGAGGGAGAAGTTGTTGTTTCTTGATACAGACTTTCCCCCTCAAGGTTTCAGTGCTACCAACTAATCAAGTTGATCATTGCTCCCCCCCCCTTCAAAAGCTTTATTTTTTAGGATGAAACTACATATCAGTGAAATGGAATGGCTCTGATCCATCACAAGGCATATTAAGCACACTGAAACCCACTGAAATAAATGTGTTTAAGCACCCTCTGCTCCACATAGGATTATGGCCTTATTACAACAACTGCAGTGGTTATATATATAAATGGAGTAGCATCACACAGTTGTTTTGCACTGCAAGGTAATGCAACCATACTGTCTCCAGTATCATCACCATTTTGTAAAGAGTTTGAGGAGCCAATTACTAGATGCAGTACAAAGAGCTGTAACTTAGTGGTAGAGCACAAGCTTGGCATGTGTAAAATGCCAGGCTTGATCTTGGATGTGTTTCAGCATTAAAAGAATCCCCAAATTACCTATATGCTGCCAAATATTTGGGTGTTTTTAGTTCAAAGCAGCATTCAGACTTTGGCTTCATCACTGTCCCTTTGGCATCTGTATTCCCTTGGCCACAGTCCCACAAGTGTCTTCCCTGCCGACAGCATACATCTTCCTCTGTCCCTAGTCCTAGTTAAATTTTCTCTCCAGATCGGCTTTCTCTGAGGTCCCTGGCTCCACTTCTTTTTCAAGTACTTGCTTCTGAGTCCCACGTTTTCTTCCCTCTGTCCTTTTCCTTCTTCGTCTTTCCAGCCTTCAGTTCATCTACCTGCCACCTCACCCCTTATTTCTCAGAGGGCCTTTGGTGCAGTGATAAAGCTATGTTTTGTATGCCAAAGATCTCATGTTCAGTTCTTGGCACTTCCTGTTCCAAAGTAGCTCAGTCAAGCAAGTGTTGGGAAAGACTGCTCTCTGTCCAAGACCTTGGAGAGCCATGATTTGTTAGGGTAACTGTGATATGCTAGATGGACCAGTGGTCTGATTCATATAAAGCAGATGTTCCCAACGTGGGCACCATGGCACCTGCCAACACCTTTCTTGGTTACCACTTACTGTTTTTTGAACCTGGATGGGGCCAGGTAGAGCTTTTGCCCAGCAAGGCTTTGGATTAACTAACGGCATTTGATTGGCTGGCTTTAAAAGTGCTGGTTTGGCAGCAGCTGTTATCACAGCTCAAAAATCTTCACAGTGTCATTGAAGGTAGTCTGCAACAACCATTGTGTGGCTGGCTCTGTCTCCTGTGGCAGCCGTTGTGTGGCTTTGCCCACCATGTTGTGTCAGAATCTCAGAGGCTCATAAAGGTTGGAGACCACTGGTATAAAGCAACTTCATATATTTGTGTATGTATGTTCTCTTTATCATTCCTGTCCATAAATCACAGTTCCTCCTGAACAAATGTTGGGTCCAGTGGCACCTTTAAGACCAACAAAAGTGTATTCAAGGTATGAGCTTTCTGAGGAAGTGTGTGCACATATGAAAGCTCATACCTTGAATACACTTTTGTTGGTCTTAAAGGTGCCACAGGACTCAAGATTTGTTCTACTACTTCAGACCAATATGGCTGCCCACCTGGAGTTCCTCCTAAAGTTTTTCTTCAGGTCACATTGACCTCTCACTTCCCTTAAAGAATCCATCATATTGATTAACATTCTGTTGCTGACACTTCCCTCTCCTCTCCCCTCGACTCCTGATACAGGCAATAAGAATTCTTGCCTACAAGCTATGAAACTGATCAGCCACTGGGAGTAGGGTGTGGTATTCATAGGCTGCAAGCAGATTGTAGCATATGGAATCTCGACATGTCTCATTTTCTTTTACAACTTTATTTCCAGTAATTATTTCCATTGCCAATGTGGACATACAGGGTGTGTGTTTTTTTTGCCAAACAAGAAAAGCATCCTCTTAAGTGATGGCTTCCTCCGGGAGGCAACTGTTGCTCTTTTGCATTGATTCCAACTGATAGCTGCAGAGCAGGCCCGGGCCAGAACACTCCATAATTTCAGCATCTTCTCCTCTGCCCAGCTGGAGCAATCAAAGGAATTCAGTTCAAAAGAGCAAGGCTTGTCAGCGCTCAGCTAACATATTAGCACAGGGCAAAGGCTCGGCTGTTTAGGAGAGACTGCAGGCGGATTTGTCAAATTGCTGTCAAGGAAGCCGTTGCAGTTCTTTCAAAGGCGGACCATCACCTGTTTTTATTGGCCATCACACGTTTTCCTTTCTCTTTTCCGCTCTGCATTGTTTCTGAGTGCAAATAATGGTGTACTTCTTTGGGTAGGGGGAGTGAGACAGCAACCACCTCAAAAGAAATACTCAGCGTGTGAGGGGATTTTACACCAGGTTTGAAAGCATGCCTTTTCGAAACTGTGTACCAAACCAGATAGACCTTTGGTCTGCTCCAGCAGGGCTCCTCTCAGGTTCTTGTGAATCAGAAGGCGGTGGTGGGAATCTTTCTTTTCCCCCTCCTATAGTACTCCTCAGCATAAGCTATGGTTTACCATTTGTAGGAATCCTCCATTAAGCTTGCTCAGAGCAAGGCCATCCAGGAGATTTTTTAAAAAAATAAAATCACTTTGGGTATCAAAAGAACTAGTGAAAGCATTGGTGTGCGTGGTCTATCAAGTAACATGCTTTTCTGTCCTCATTTAAAAAAAATAAAAAGTCGACTTTGTGTAATTATCTGAATATATGCATTGTCGAAAGGAAATATAGATATGAAATCTGCTTGTATTCTCTAGCAAAAAAAAACCTTTGCAACTCGGGGGGAAGGGGCTAGAGCGTATGGTATGCTGGTTTGCACTAGGCTATGGGCTGAATAAGATAAGGCATTATGAATTAATCTTTGCAGCATTAATAAGCATTGCAATACAGCTAAGGGTTGGTGGTTGGTTTGGATAGGAGCCACCACTCCAGGGAAAAGGTGTTTAACTGCTCCCTCTCTGTGAGGTTTTGCTGATTGAAGCCAACTACTGGGTCCATCATTAGCCTAGCAGGGAAGAAGATGGACAAAGAGAAAAAGTCTGTCTTTTTCCCCCCTTCCAGGGCTGATAACTGCTGAGGGAAGGGATCAGTGTTAGTTATGAAAACCATCCAGGGGAATTTTTTTTACCTAATGCCCTCCCCACCCCCCATGTGTGGCCCTAATCAAATTTTCATTGCCTCATGGCTGCAGCTGGAAAAGATCTGGGAAGATCTGTTGATGGATCTCCTGTGAAGTGGAGAACTGAAGGAGGTAAAAAATCCCAGTGGTGAGATGATGTCTCTATATTCTTTTTCTGTCAGACCGACATTCCATTTCTCCTTAGTTCTGGTTTAACTTTGGAGGAATATCCAAGATGAATTGTTAAACCTTATGTTACTACCCTACATAACTTCTCAACCTAACGTACTTCACAGGGTCATTGTGAGTATAAAATGGAAGAGAGGGAAACGATGTAAGCTGCTTTGGGTCCTCACTGGGGAGAAAGGTGGGGTATAAGTGAAATGAATAAAAGAATAATATTACTGACCAATGCTACAAAAAAAAAAATCTTGATGAGATCAGACATAAATTTGCATGATGTTTTACTGGTGTGCAGATGTGCTCTTGTACTTTGATACACAAAAAGTACCCTGAAGCCTTGAAGCTCACTGGACCAGTCACTCTTTCTCAGCCAAGCCTTCCTGTCAGGGTAGTTGTGAGGCTAAAAATGCTCTTCTGCTGGAGGAAGGCTCCACACACAACTGGACAGAGTACTAGGCCTAACCCCTCCGTATGGAAAGCTAGCTAATTAAGGAGAAGGTTCAGCATAACCCTGCTCTGCAGATTTATGAAAGCTTTATGTATGCAACAAAGCCAGTTTGGTGTAGTGGTTAGGAGTGCAGACTCTAATCTGGGAGAACCGGGTTTGATGCCCCACACCTTCACATGCAGCTAATGTGACCTTGGATCAGTCACAAGTTCTTTCAGAGCTGTTCTCTCATGAGCAGTAATCAAAAGAGCTCTCTCAGCTCCACTTACCTTACAGGGTGTCTGTTGTGGGAAGGGGAAGGAGATTGTAAGCCACTCTGAGGCTCCTTCAGGTAGTGAAGGGCAGGGTATAAATCCAATCTCCTCCTCCTCCTCCTCCTCTTCTTCGCTCTGGCACATTGGTATTCTATGTACAGTGACTGCTTTTTGTTGCACTCAAGTATGCAGTTCCTTTACCTGCTGTCTAAAATAGTTCATGCAGTAGTTTGCTGGAAGGGGGTGGTGGTTTTATCAGAGTGAGGATACAGTAGTGAACCCCTCCACTGGGTGCTGCTAGCTGTTGAGCAGCTGTGCTCCTGGACAGTTCTCTGTGATTTCCTACTGATGCTCAGTGGCAGTAGCTGGCAGTCTTCATGTGAACCACCACACCAGATTGCATTAATATCACCTTAAGATCACAAGAAGAGGTCCTCCTGACTGTCCCACCAATCAAAGAAGCTCAGCTGGTGGGCACACAAGAGAAGGACTTTTTGGGTGGCAGCTCCTCAACTGTAGAACCACCTACCCAGGGAGGTGTGCCTGGCCCCCTCACTGTTAGCATTCAGGAAGCAGTTGAAGATGGTTTTACTGAGGACTGCATTTGACTGATTTACTTTTTATTTATTGCTAGTCCTAAATGGAGTTTTTAAATTGTGACTTTTGATGGGGTTTTATTTATACCATTTTATTGCATTTTTATAATGGTTTTATTTGTGTTGCAAGCCGCCTCCAGTTCCGCTCATAAATGTTCTAAATAAACTATTTAAATAAATAACCAGCTGTCTATAGGAACACATGATCTAGTGTAGCTCAGCTCTTTGTCTTAATGTGGTAGAGTTCCAGGTGACTTTGTAAGAGTTTGGAGTCTGTATTAGGAATGGCAAATGCTTGAACCTTGCTTTGGAAAGAAGTAATTAGCAAGTGGGAAGAGGATAAAGCCAGATGGGTGTGGCATCACTCATTGTTTCATTATGAAAGTGTTCTGCTTAGTATATTGTAATTTTAAAAAATAAATATATGTCTCTTTCTGGGGAAAATACCGCCCAAAATTGGGGTGCTTTAGGGATTTAGACTTTAATCCTCTTAAATTCATTACACTGAAGTCATTAACTTTGTAAAACAGTTCAAAGAGTTATCATTCTGGCAACCTTGAAAAAAAAAGAGAAAGGAGAACTCCCCAAGAATTTTCAGTAAAGGCACCTGAGTATGTTTTGATGTGGATAAATAGCACAAATGAATATTCATGTTGAACTTCTTTCTTTTAAGGGAAGTTTCAGGGTAACAGTTATACAAATGTGGATTTTTAGAAAGGTTAATTATGAGAGAGAAACTTCAATACTGAATCAGAGGTGCAGACAGGACTCGGGATCTTTTGGTGTCCATGCTTTTTAAACTGATTATATTGTACCACGGTGTTAGTCCAAAGAGAGGCAGAAAGTGAAATACATCAAATGTATGACAATCCCCTTCTCCTCTGACCACTGCTGCTTCCTTTGGTTATGGAAGAATTGTGTCTGATTTATACAAGCACCACAACAATACCTGGTTATGTTTTTTTGAAATAAAACTAATCCATGGTTCCATTTTGAATTTGAATTTTGCCCAGAGCTCTTTGAAATAAAACTAATGCATTATCATCCATGGTTCCGTTTTGAATTTGAATTTTGCCCAGAGCTCTGTGCATGCCCAGATTGTTATAGCTGTCAAGCCCTTTAGATCAGTCAAGCTTTTTTCTTTCTTCTGCATTACCATTGTATATATGGGCATTGGTTAAGCACAGCAAAAAAAAATCATGTGTCTGTGCATAAGTATAATGATGATTTTGTATGTATGGGTATGAGGTGTGAGCATGCTGGTACCCTAGTAAAATACCTTATAAGAACATTGATGCAGCTGTACATGCAATTTTGCTGAGGTCGCTTTTTGTGCTGTGTTTTAGCTGTCTACATATAGGCATCCATTACGTGCATCATGGGATGGGTATGTGTGCAAAGGAATAAAAAACTATGGCAAAACATTTCTGAGTTAGTAATTATGGAGGAGCAGAGTTTAGAGAGAAACCCATAGAACAATAGAAGAAGGGGGGGGGATCTCCCTGATTATATATCCACTATAATATCAGTCCAAGTAAGATAAGGCAATGTTTCTCAGTGTTTTCAAGCCACTGCTGGAAGAAAGGGGGTGGGGACCACCCTGGAAGGGACTTCCCTTCCACCTTTCTCCCAGCTGCAGCTTACTGGGGCCAGGAGAAAGAATTTATTTATTTATTAGACTTTTACCCCGCCCTCCCTCAGGGCGGCTTACAATAGTTTAAAACCAACATAACAATTAATACAATGTAAGTCTAAAACAATAGAGTCAATAAAATATCCAAATACACTTATTAAAATTGAGATTAAGATGTGGCAGCCTTCTGTTAAAAAGTGCTAGAACCGTCAGTGTGGTCTGAGCTATTGAAACGCTTGCCGGAACAGCTCGAAGGTGGGGATTGCCTGTCAATGGGCTTCATTTAACCTTTCAGTTTTGTTCCCCCCCCCCTTTAAGTGGCATAGAGAAAAACTGAAGGGTTAAATGCTTGCCAGCAATTTAACCATTTAGTTTTGCTCCCCACCACTTTGAAGGGGGGAGCAAAACCGAAGGGTTAAATGGCTGCCAGCCAGTTAAACCTAACAGCACAGTGGCAGACCCCACACCACTCCACTGTTAAGTTTAAATGGCTGGCCCTGAACAGCTGAACTGAACTGGCCAAAAGTCTGGTAAATGTGCCTTACCCAAATATTGTTTCCCAAGCTCCGAACCATTCCATGTTAGGCCCGAATTTTCGCTTTTGAGCTGGTTTGTGCCCATCCCTAGATCCAATGGTTCAGAAAAGCAGTAACCCCCCCCCCAACTTTCCAATATTTTGTGAGACAGATTGTCAATTTTACACTGACCACAAGGGCAGAGACGATATGAATATTATGTGGACTGGTCTATATGGGGGAGGGGGCTTTTAAATCCTTCTGTCCCCTTTCCCAGTGCTGTTCTAGCTCTTTAGAGAGAGAGAAAGCACCTTTCTTTTCTTTCTTTAAAGGGCTCATAAGAGCACAGGAGGGAGGAAAGGCCCTGCACTGGCTGCCAATAGCATACCAAATTTGTTTCAAGGTGCTGGTGCTTACCTTTAAAGCCCTTTATGGCCAGGGTCTGACATACCTGAGGGACCGCCTTTCCCCACATATACCCCAGAGAGCACTGAGGTCAGGGTCACAGTATTGCTTGACCCTGCCAGGCGGCAAAGAGGCTAGGCTCGCCATGATGAGAGCCAGGGCTTTCTCAATGGTGGCTCCTTACTGGTGGAATGAGCGCCTGGAAAAGATCAGGGCCCTGCGGGACCTTTTGCAGTTCCACAGGCCCTGCAAGATGGAGCTCTTCCACCAGGCCTTCAATTAGGAGCCGCCCCCACCACTACCAACAATGAGCCCGGCCCTCAGTGCCAACATCTGGCCCATTACATCGAACGACTCAGAACAACACTGAGCTGGAATCTAGTTGTTGAAGACATCTTAATATGCCATCGTAAGCAAAGAACTGGAGAACTGAATAGCACCTTATGATTTTATGTTTTAACTTATTATGAATGTTGTATATTGTTTTATTGGCAATTGAGCCACTGTTGTAAGCTGCCCTGAGTCCGTTCGCAGGGAGGGCAGGGTATACATTGAATTAATAAATAAAATAAATGTTATAGTCCAATGTCATCAGAGCACAGAAGCTAATTAGGGTTGGTACTTGGAAGAGAGACCACCAAGGAAGACTCTGTAGAAATCCCCTTGCTGTGGTCCCCATAAGCCATCTGTGATTTGATGGCCACAGACACAATAGCAAAGGGGGCCTCATTTCAGTTAGGAAAACTCCCTTCTATTTATGAGCTCAGTCTGGTCTGTCTGTTTTACAGAAAGCTCTGTCATCACTAGCTTGACCCTGAGAAAGCCTAGAAAAGAGTGGCATCCATACTTTTATAACATGGAATTACAACCAAAATGCGACTAGCTGTCCTTCAATAAATAACATAACCAAAGTGAACTACATTCTCAACTGTTGTCCCTTACTCTTCCCATCCCCACTACACTTGCTGTCCAGTGAAGTAATTTTTTTTGTATCAGTGATCTGCTTTCCAAAGTCACCTTGCTCTGTCTAATGTCAGTCACCATGGCTTGGCCCTCTCTAGCTAATTAGAGCTCCTGTGAGTATTTGCCTGGACATGTCAATAATCACATGTGTCAAACTGGCAGTGAATGTTGAATCAACAGAACTACACCACAGTTATTTGACTGAGCATTATTTAATCCATGATCAATTCTGTTCCAACTCCTCTGCAAACACAAAAGGAAAACACACCATTGAGTCTACATATTTGTTCTGCCTGGTGTTTATTTCTGATGTGCTCTGAGATCAAGTACCCTTTTTTTCTTTGGATCATGGATACTTTTGTAGGCCTGGTTTTGTAATCAGGGAGGCATTTCATAACATGCTTTGCATATTCTCTCCCTTTGTACTTGATGGGAATAAGAAACATTCAAGTGTGCGTTGAGAGTTGCATATCTTGTATTTGCCACTATTATAAGAACTATTCCATTCTGAGTGTCTTGCTTTGGTGAGAGCTGTTAAAATTCCTCAAGAATCTCTGCTTGTTTGATAGAAATGAGGATCCACAAGACATACATTGTTCTTCAAAAGCCAGTATCATGTTATGGATACTCAGGTTCAAATCTCTGATCTGCTATGAAGCTTGTTGAGTGGTCTTAAACAAGGTACCGTCTTCTGCCAAACTACCTCCGTGATTGACATCAAAGAATGGCAGGGTCAAAGCACATTCCTGGACCTATGGTCTAGTAGAGGGGTTGCGACTAATACCCAATCTTAAAATCAATACATATAGAACATTAACATATAGGTAACAGAGGTTTTCAAAAATACATGTATTTATTACAAATGATTTAAAAACAGTTATAAGCCCAAATGTAGCCTCAATAAGAATTAAAACTGCACAGTATTCACAAACAGGACCTTATGTGACCCGACACGTTTCAGCCAACTGGCCTTCTTCAGTGGTCAAACATAAATAATACATGTAGGCTCAATGTTGCAGTAATAATCCAAGGTATTACTCAATATAGGACCAAGTGAAAATTATATTATGATAATTATCAGTGGCTCAAGGCTAAGGTGTACAATAGAGGCCTCATACGATAGCCTTGTATCCTAATCAGGTGCATATATCTTAGATGGTACTGCAATAATATGCCTTCCTACTTTGATCCAAAAGATACAATTTCAAATGCAATCTAGAACACGTGTATTTTGATGATGCTCCTGTATCATAATGGTACACAAGCTCTAGATTGCAAGACATAGTTCACCCTCAGCCTTTTCTGGAACCACATTCATGCTGTAGTACTATTGGTGCCAGCTCCCTGCTAGACTCCAGGACTTCAACCTTGAGCAGAATAGGTCCCCCTGCGAAAGCCACAATGGGAGCTGGAGGGGGGGAGTCATGGCATGGAAAGAGGCAAAGGGGGGCAGTGAGTGGGAGAAGAAGTCTGTGATGGAGAGCACATGAATGCCCAATGCCTGAGGGCCCACACATATCTGCATCTGTATAATGCATAGCATTTGACAAAGGGAGCTTTGATTGTCAAAAGTTTATACCCTGGAAATCTTGTTGGTGTTTAAGTGTCAGCAAGCTGCCAATATGCCTTTTCCGTGTATATGAGATGTGTGTAACCCCCCCCCCCCTATATTGCCTTCCCTTAACTGGCTTACACTCTGGTGCACATGTCCCCCCTCACCCTCCAGCGCTCATAGTTAACTGCATTCCTTTCCATGTACGCTAGAGTTGCTTTGAAGGAATCTTATCAGCCAAAGCTACAGGTGGTGCGCTTTTGGAGGCTTTTTGCTTAGTCTATAATGAGCAGTAGTGTGAGAACAGAAGTATTGTTTAATTAGCTACAGCCATTGCTTTCTCAAGGTTTGAGTACGAGATGAGCCTCAAGGCGGGCGTGGGAACGATATCTATTGGCCCATGTTATTTTGAACTTGCTTTATTATCCCAGTCTCAAGCCCTTTGTGTTATTCCGAACAGAAAATTTGTTCTAAGTACTTCATGGCTTCAATAAAATAAAACCTTCCTGCAAGAGTGTATTTCATTGTTCACTGTGAGTCCGACATACTGTTCGGAATCACCCTTTCTCCATCCTGAAGCATCTATTAACCCCGATATGAGCGGAGGTGAGGAGGAACCTGACCTGGAGAAATCTCCACATGAATCCGAGCATGGGGACTCAGATCACGGAGAAGATCCCCCGGAGACCTCAGGGTCGGTACCAGTGACAGCCACCCTCCTGCTGTATACCCCAGCCAGAGGGGCCATCCCAAAACGTGGCAAAGCGTTCGTAATGCCGCGTGGAGCCCCGTATCGCCCCAGACCTCGGGGGCATGACCGCCAGAGCTGGAACCAGTTTGACGTGGCTACTACCAGAGAAACTTACTCCCATATGGGAGCTGGCTTGTGGGAGAGCCTGTATGACACAGACTGGGGAGACTCGGGCTTAGAAGCCCTGGGAGTCGGCTTCAACGAGCCGTCGGCCCCATCATGGGTGACGGACAGGAAACGAGGCAAAGAGACCCAAAACCCTCTGGAGGACAGGGTGATGAGCAGAATTGAGACAACTGACCGCAATGTCTGACAACTCCAACAGGCGATAGAAGAAATGATGGCCACTTTTCCTGACATGGTCATGCGAACCTTTGAGGAGATGTGGGAGCATTTGCACCAGCCGGATGAAGGTGGGGAAGACGGTCGGCAGGGGCCAGGCTGGCAACCACCAGATCGGGGTGAGCAAGAACAACCTGTGGGACCGGATGGTCAACCACTGCGACCTGCACCCAGACCGAGGGAGGTTCTAGCCCCGGAGGCGAGACCCCTGGTGAACCAGCACCCCAAGGATCTCATCGAAGCTACGTTCGACGGGAACCCTGATGAGCGGGTGTACTTCGTGGTGAGAGTCAGAAAGTTCCTCAGTCGCTCAGGGCACCTCTTCACTGATGACAGCAGCCGGATCGACGTCATCGCGGCAAGACTACGAGGAGCAGCGGCCACTTGGTATGTGAGTCTGCATAACCTGGGAGGGCCCGAACTCAGGGACATGTATGCGTTCCTGTGGGCCCTCTGAACCCAGTTTGAAGACGTGAATGCGGGGCAGCGCGCGCATCTGCGCACCCTAAAGCAAGAAAGGAAGACGGTCAGAGAGTACACTGCCGAGTTCAAACTCCATGCCGCTAAACTCCAAGACCGGCCAGAACACATTCTGGCCGAGATGTTCCGAGTGGGCCTGAATCCGGAGATCCGTGAGAAGGTGCTGAGATCCGTGGACCCTGTTTCACTGCTAGCGTGGATCCAAGAAGCTGAAAGTGCGGAAAACCGCCTGCAAACCCTCTGCTTGGATCTAGCAGTGGGGGGGAAGTGTCGGCTAACCTCCCTCCGAAACCCAAGCCGCCACGCCAAGCGGACGCCACCCGAGAGCAATGGATGCGGCAAGGCTTGTGCCTGAAGTGTGGGGAAAGAGGCCACTTCGCGGTGGATTGTGGCCAGAAGGCCCTGCGAGAGAAACCGGTGGTGACCAAGAACCGACCCTCTACCCCAGTGAAGAAAGCGACCGCAAAGCCCAAGTTCGCTAAAGCTCTCCAAGCGTCACCCGAAGAGGATGAGGGAGACTCCAGCGAAGAAGACCAGGAGCCGGCAGGAAACGAGCAGTCCTGCCGTAGAAGGCACGCAATGGCAGGACCCTCCTTTGAAGGCGCCAAAAGTAGTGAGCGAACCCCCCTCCCTTTTCTTCGTGACTGTGTCCTTAATGAATCAAACCCGGGGCACCCATGTGTGTGTAAAGGCGCTCATTGACTCTGGGTGTGGGAGAGACTTAATTAGCCTGTCACAAGGTCACGGGGGCGGATGCGGGCAGCCAGCTGCATACAGAAGACAGTACGGGCATCACGCTCCTCTGGGCTCAGGCTGCCCAAAGGCTCCCGGAGGGGACTCTTCTCTCTGTATAAGGGACTCTTGCTATGTCCGGACCGCCACCCAGGAGGTGGGGGGCTACGGTAGCGCACTCTCTCATCCCTCCGGCGCTCTCTGCTGCCGGAACGGCTGCCCCACCTACGATCTCGGCTCCGGCTCCGATGGCGGCTTCTGCTCCGGTGCCAGCGGTCCCGACTACGGCTGCGCCTGCGATGGCGGTCTCGGTCCCGACTGCGGCTGTGTCTGTGGTCGTGGCTCCTGCTCTGGCTCCTCTTCTTTTTGCTGCTGCTTTCTCCGCTACTGCTGGAGGTGCTGTCTTTCTTGACTTCTTTTTCTTCTTTTTCCTCCTGGGGGGCTGCACTGTGGGGGGGTCAGCTGGAGGCTTTGATGGTCCAGGCTGGGCCTCCTCTTTCTTGTACGGGGCCTCCAGCATGGCCTCAATCACAATGTCGAAGTCGTCCGAGGCCATGCCATCCTCTTGACTTGGGTCCTGGGATGGATTGGGGAACACCGGATCCATGGCTGGCCCAAACAGGTGGGCTCCCCACCACCCCGAGATGCAGGAGCTAAACTCGACCCCCCCCCCCGCCGCCCAAACCTTCATAGATAAGAACTTGGCCAGGGGCTTCATCCGCCCAGCCTCCTCCCCCTTTGCAGCGCCTGTATTATTCCGGAAAAAGAAGGACGGGGGATTGAGGCTGTGCATGGACTACAGGGGTTTGAATGCTGTATCAGCCACTAACGCATACCCGATGCCCCTAATTAAAGATCTACTTGCCAAGGCGGCAAGAGGGAAAATATTTTCCAAACTCGATCTCAGAGACGCTTATTTCCGAGTGCACATCAAGGAAGGCGATGAAGTAAAAACTGCCTTCAACACTCCATTGGGGCAGTTCGAGTACCTCGTGATGCCCTTCGGTCTTCAAGGGGCCCCAGGGGTCTTTATGAATCTGATCAACGAGGTGTTGCATAAACATTTGTTTAAGGGGGTGCTTGTTTACTTGGATGACATTTTAATCTATTCCCCCGATCTAACCTCCCACGTGAAGTTGGTGAGAGAAGTTCTGAGTACGTTGCACAAGCACAAACTGTTTGCCAAACTCTCCAAGTTCGAATTCCATAAAACACACATTGACTTTCTGGGTTATCGCATCTCGGGGATGGGGCTGGAGATGGATCCGGGGAAGGTACAGGATGTGTTGGGGTGGGAGGCCCCGAGAACGAGGAGGCAACTACAAAGTTTCCTCGGATTCGCCAATTTTTACAGAACCTTCCTACCGAACATTGCCCAGATTTGCCTCCCCCTGACTGACTTATTGAAAACAAAGTGGAAGTGGCCGGATGCCACGAAACCCAGTGCGCCCCTGGGATGGTCGCCCAAATGCCATGAGGCTTTCATGCACTTAAAAGAGCCAGTATTAGCCCCCCCCGATGAACACAAAAAATTCATTGTACAAATGGATACATCCAACATGGCGAGGGGGGGGGCAATACTCCAAGAAGGGGAGGATGGGTTGCTGCACCCACTAGCATATGTCTCTAAGAAATTTAGTGACTCTGAAAGACATTAGTCCGTGTGGGAGAAGGAGGCGGGGGCTATTAAACTAGCGTTGTCAACGTGGAGGCATTGGCTGGAGGGGGCCAGGGTGCCGTTTGAGGTATGGACTGATCACAAAAACCTAGAAACCTTGAAAAACCCCAGATGCCTTAATGCCAAGCAACTGAGGTGGGCTGATTTCTTTTCTAAGTTCCAGTTCACACTTCACCATTTTCCAGGCTCTGCGAACTCGCTAGCTGATGGGTTGTCCCACCTCCCCCAACATGCGAGTCAACGGGACGTCATCTTTGACTCAGTTTTCACTCCCACCCAACTGGGGGGCGCGGTCACCACACGTAGCCAAGCGGCCAAACTACCCGCCTCTTCCTCACCAACCCCTCTTACCCCTTCCGCTCCAGTCTGGGTAGAACGTTTCCAGGCGGAGCTGTCTGATGAAGAACAATCATGGCTGGGAGGGCTGGAAGATTGTAAACAAGGGGTGAATGGCTGTTGGTACAAAGACTATAAGCTGTATGTACCGGCAACTCTTCGAAAAGAAGTGATGCTCTCAGTTCATGGATCTAAATTGGCGGGGCATTCTGGATTTGTAAAGTCCTTGCAACTGCTACAACGACAATTCTGGTGGCCGCACATGCGCAAGGATCTTTCAGCATTTGTAAAGACATGCCAAATCTGCGCAATGAGCAAACCCCGGGGGGGGGGAGCCACGGGGCCTGTTGCAACCTCTTCCCACACCTAACCGGCCCTGGGAGATGATCTCCATGGATTTTATAACTGATCTGCCGCCTAGCAGAAATAAGACTGTTATTTGGGTTGTTGTTGATTTATTTTCTAAACAAGCACACTTTGTCCCATTCCCGTCGGTACCAATGGCCAAGGCTCAAACATTGTGCGCCTCCACATGTTGCCAACCAAGGTGGTTTCTGACAGGGGGACACAATTTGTTTCCAGATTTTGGAAGGAAATCATGTGTATTATGGGGGTGGAAAGGGGGCTGAGCA
>NW_015170921.1:51683-117082 GCF_001447785.1 Gekko japonicus | reverse complement strand
TCATTGCTTTACTAACTATCAACAAGACGACTGGTGTGATCTCTTGCCTCTTGCTGAATATTGTTACAATAACACATGTCACACATCTATTGGGATGTCTCCCTTTAAAGCCATTTATGGATATGATAGTCCCCCCATGCCATTTTTGGAGGGGGAGTCAGTGGTGGGAACTGGTGATGCTGGTTCCTGGTGTAAGACTCTACAAGAGGCTTTGCCAGTGCTCTGTAAAACTTTGAATGCGGCCAAGGATGCCTACAAGAAACAGGCCGATAGGGGTAGGGTGGAGGGTTGGGCTCTACGGCCTGGTGATTTGGTGTATGTGTCTACAAAGAACATTAAACTGTTGCGGCTCAGCCATAAACCCAGCTGGAAATACATTGGACCCTTCAAAGTGCGCAAGGTTATCAGTGAGGTGGCTGCTGATGTTGAACTGCCTAAGAACTTGAGATCTTTACATTCTGTGTTTCATTTCAGCCTTCTGAAGAAAGACAATGGGTCTTGCCAGTGGCAAGAGAACCGCTCCCCTCCTGCTCATATCTTGGTGGAGGGGGAAACCCATTTCAAAATTTCAAAGATCCTGGACTCTAAGCTGAAACGTGGAAAATTGCTTTACTTGATTGAATGGAAGGACTTCGGACCACAGCACCTCAAATGGGTGGAAGTAGGGGATATTCGGGCCCCTAACATGCTCAGAAAGTTTCATCGGGAGTTCCCGGGGAAACCAGGAGGTCTCCCACCCTGACCGGGAGGTGGGTGGTAAATGGATTTTCGAGGGGGCAGTATGTCAGCAAGCTGCCAATATGCCTTTTCCATGTATATGAGATGTGTGTAACCCCCCCCCATATTGCCTTCCCTTAACTGGCTTACACTCTGGTGCGCATGTCCCCCCTCACCCTCCAGCGCTCATAGTTAACTGCATTCCTTTCCATGTACGCTAGAGTTGCTTTGAAGGAATCTTATCAGCCAAAGCTACAGGTGGTGCACTTTTGGAGGCTTTTTGCTTAGTCTATAATAAGCAGTAGTGTGAGAACAAAAGTATTGTACAAATAGTTACAGCCGTTGCTTTCTCAAGGTTTGAGCGCAAGATGAGCCTCAAGGTGGGCGCGGGAACCATATCTATTGGCCCATGTTATTTTGAACTTGGTTTATTATCCCAGTCTCAAGCCCTTTGTGTTATTCCGAACAGAAAAGTTGTTTTAAGTACTTCATGGCTTCAATAAAATAAAACCTTCCTGCAAGAGTGTATTCCATTGTTCGCTGTGAGTCCGACATTAAGCTGTGTTGCTGCTGGACTGGAATCTTGCTCATAGGGAATACTTTGAGGATGAATTGAGGATAACCCAACAATTATTCCTAACATTCATTCTGATTGGTAGTTGCTGGCTGGTGGGTCTGCTGCTGGATGTTCCCCTACTTCCTTATCTCTTAAACTCCAGCATTACTGCTACTGGCAGGATAAAGCTATAAACTGCAAGTAGAAGATATGGGAGTACTTTAATGCTTCAGTAGTACTTTACTGCTGACTCCTAGGGATTGCTGAGTTCTTTCATCCTGGTAGGCAGAAAATAGTTACATCCATTTTGTTTTTCAAAGGCAGCATCCTCCTTGCTTCCCTTTTCAGTGCAAGAGACTGGGGAGTCTCCATTATCTTATTTCTCTGGGCACACAAAAAAAATAGGACTGGATTGAATCTTCACTGAAGTGCCATGAACAGCACAAAAGTGAAGTCTCTTTCTGCAGACATTAGTGGCTGGTTAAAGCCATGGGCGTCTGAAAAGGTAATTGAAAGCTGGATGATCGTTTTGCATCTCAACCATCATTAAATCTCTACCTTAAGCACACACACACACACACACACACACACACACACACACACACACACACAAAGAATAGATTCTCTTGGAGGTTGTTTATAACTTATTTTTTTCTTAGTGACTTGGGTTTTTCCCCCCTGCTGTCATCCCCCCCCCATCTTCAATCATCATGTACTTCATAGGTCGGCCTCTTTCTTAGTCCTTGACTTTCTGCATGACCTCGCTGACTGTTTGGAGGAGCAATCCATTCCTGTTCCAAGCAGTTTCATACCTCACCAATAGCCTGTTTAGTCTCCTTCAGGCCTGCCAAGTAGCAAGGTCTCTCTGTGTGACACATAGCTACCATGTCACTCACATAGTCACTGAGTGAAACCAGTATCCATGACCCCGCTTCTTCTGTTCCCTTAAAAGATCTCTGGACCGCAACGCTCTATCTCTTCCCCAGCGGCTAAGCTGCTTCTGCGTGACACAGAAACCGCTGAGGCAGCAAAGTGGCTGGGAAAACTTTTTTTTTTTAGTTGGCAACCTTTGAGCTATAGGACAGCCAAGAAAATGCTTTCATATGAGGCAGAGGTGGTAGCTGTGCTGTTCAGCAAATGAACAATAAAAAAAGAAAACAGAAATCATCAATGTTGTCAAACATAACCATACCTGGTTTCTGGATATTCTGCACATTCTTTGCTTACAGAAAGTCCCAGGTGCAATCTCCAGTCTCTCTAGATAATCGCTCTCTGGTAGAAGTACTGGGAGAGACCTCTGCTAGGCACCTTGGACAGCTTCTGCCATTTGGGGAATGTAATACTGTGCCAGATAGACCAATGGTCTGGCTCCCCATAAAGCAGCTTCCAATTATGTATCACTCTGGTTTTGATTTATGAAGTCCATAGCAATTTGTGCTCTGCTTCCCAATGTTCCACTGTGATCTATCATCAGCTGAGAGCAACCACGGTGGTTTATCTTTGGTGTTTGAAACCATTGTTGGTCGATTGGTTAGAGATTGTTATAAGAACTCTAAATTCAAAAGTAAATTATATTATTTTAAAAAAGAAAGACAACTTCAAAATGGTCTCTTTAAAAACGAAGGATCAATATCAAAATTATGTTCTCAATGTCAATAGCTCAGGGATGTGTTCTATATGCCTTTTTGCCTCAACCCCTCCCCCCATGCTGTTATTGGTTGACTTCTCTAGAAAGGACACTGCGATCAAAAAAGGTTTAACAGAATAAGAAGAAACTCAGGCAATTCAGCATTGCCATCTGTAAGCCCAGCATAAGAGTCACTGACCTTGAATGTTGAGGACTCACTCTATGTGTGCAGTGGTGTAATGTGCAGCTACAAACAATTGTGGTATAAATACGAGCATGGTGAGAGATCTTAACTATAACCTATAATTCATACAGAAGGGCATGGAAGATTTTCCTAGGAACTTAAGCCCTACCTGCACAAAACTTCCTGAGTGAGGGATAATCCTTCCTTTTCTCTCTAAGCGCAGCAGCAGGAAGGCACAATATATATATTGTGTTTCAAGTTATGATTACACAGCAACAGTCGAACCTCCTGGATCTCATGATATATTCTCATGCCAATTTTTGTACCCTAGAATCTGGATAAAGCAGAAGGTATAAAGTACTGTGTACATACCTGCACAACATGAAGAATATCTTGAGTAATGCTAGACTGTTAGGCAATGTTTGTTTCTTTTCATTGGTTTCTGATTATGTACTTTCCTTGATACATATCTTCTTCTTCTTAAGGGAAAAAAATGGTTTTAAAAACATCTGTGATTTTGGTACATTCCCTGCACTCCTGACAGTGGAGGAAAGAGAATACCTTTTTGTGTGTATATGAATAATGCAGTGGTATCTGGCTAGAAATTAGAGATGATTTCTAATGTCTCATCCCTGCTGTGTTGACTCAGAGATCCGTATTACAATAGCATTTCTCTCTCATGCAAACTGAACCTGAAAATCTTTATTTCTGCCATTTTCTTTTTCTTTACATTTCCCCCTTAAAATGTATGTGTTTCCAGTGGAGTTTGTATGTCAGTAAATCAGCATTAAATACAGTACACATATATTAGTATATGTTTTATAGCCTGTCTATTCTGCAAATAAATGGAATACAACATGCAGCCACAATACACACAGCACCAAAAACCTACAAAACCATTAGCAAAAAACCAAAAATGTCAATAAAATTGGATGTAAGAAGGAATCTGTAGAGAGCCGGTGTTGTATAGTGGTTTGAATGGCAGACCCTGGTTCAGACTTTGACTTTGAGACCCTGGTTCAAACTTGCCTTGTGCTATGAGGGTTGTTTTATGATCCCGGGGCAGTCAGTCCCTCTCATCCTTAGTAATCCACAGGGTTGTTGGGAAGATTAAATGAGGAAGGGAGAAACATTTACACCCTTGTAGGAAGGATGAGGTTAAAAGTGTGCTAGGCAGAAATGGAGTCACTGGGGGAAAAATGGCATATCTTCTTGATTGGTCAAAAGCTTCACATGAATTTCTGAACAGAAATAAGGTTTTGCTGGTGACAACCACAACAAGTTAGTCTAGCCTGAAGAGAATTTATGAGGTTCATCTGGAGGTGTGATTGTTAAGTATGCAACTCAACAACGGAGTAAGTAACAAGTGAATCAGCTTTACTGAGAACGAGAACTTCCAAAGATCACACAGCATCAGACGACACGACAACACATAACAGTGGAGCATAGCTCCTTTTAAACTCTCCCAGGCTGGGGTAGCCACACCCTCACACAGTTAACATCCAATCACATTACATGGATAATGACCAATCATTTGTCTTCCCTCCAGCACAGTTCTCTTACATCTGATTGGTTACAGAACATGCTTCAGCCAATGGTGTTCTTCCAGATTACAATCCGGCTGAGGTTTCAAGTTTTACATTCCATGTCAGTGGCAAGACACAACAGTGATGAATACCTTGCACCAGGGATTTATAACTGGAGCCATACATCCCCCACCATGGGATGATCTACACATTTTGAGGGGTATTCAGAACATTTGAGGGGAGGCTTCTAGGGTTTTAGACTTGCCATTCTCCCCTCTTGCAGAGATTTCTGGTAGTCAGAAGAGGAGAGATGTTTTATACTGCTCACTCTTCCCAAAGGTAAAAGACCCCACCAGTCCTTTAAGAAAAGTGATAACCATTCAAGCAGGAACATTCCGTCCTTATTTGGCACACACACAAAATCCATACCAAAAATCTCAGTTGATGAGATTAACATTGCAATCCTAAACAGAATTACACTCTTCTAAACCCAGTAATTTAAACAGATTTGAGACTGTGACACAGTTTAGTATGTGCTGTGGACTCCCCATCCAAAAAAAAAAAGGAGGCATCATAACTAACAAACAAAAGGAAGAAACATGTTCCCCCAAAAGGGCCAAAATGCTCAAGTAAATATCACAGAACGTAGAGTCTTTTAAGGCTCAAGCTGCCTGCTAATAGGAAATCTAATGTTAAGAAGTTGGCTGATGGCCATCAAGGACAAAGGTCTCACTGTATGTATTCCTGAAATTGGTTTATTGTATGTCTGTTTCATGAATATGGAAATAACATTTCCTTCTCTGGACTGCAGGATGTGGAATGGCATGGAACAATCTGATCCTGTCAGATCTCAGAAGCTAAGCAGGGTCAATACTCTACAGAGGAAGGCAATGGCAAACCACCCCTGCTTCTCACTTGTCTTGAAAGCCCCTTGCTGGGGTAGCCATAACTTGGTTGTGACTTATTTATTTGTACTTGTTGGTACATTAGTGTTGCCAGCTTCCAGGTGGGCAAACTAAGTATACACACCGTGAAAAATGACAAAATTTACAATTTATATAAACAACTAAATTTATGTATGTACCAAACATTCAACAGTCTTTTAGTGTCTGTTATAAACTGCTGATATAGTCACATTTATTCATTCAACAGCTGAACTCCATAAGTGTCCTTGCTATGATTTAACCTTGTTGAAAACTGAAAGTGACGGAGGCTGTCAGCCAACTTATCTTCCATTCTGTGCTTCCACAAAGCTCACAAACATGACTCCAAAAGGTCGGATATAATGCCTGTTAAACCAGCTTCTTTGTGGGAAATCATGAAATACAGCTTCAAAGATTTGTCCAATTAAGAGTGGACAGTCAATCCTAGGTTTCCAAAACAGCAATAATTGCCAAAACCTTTCTTATCAGTGGGACCTGGAATTGCAGGGTCTCTAGACCACAAAGATCAGTTCCCCTGGAGAAAATGACTGCTTTTGGAGGGTGGATTATATGGCATTATACCCAGCTGAGGTCTGTCTCCAGGTTCCACCCCCAAATTTCCAGGCATTTCCCAGTCCAGAGCTGGGAACCCTATGGCACATACATATCTGGATTTTGTGTTCTAATTTTATTACTTGTGTTTGGGGGGGGGAGGAAGCATTCAATTATAATGTATACTTTGTGGACAGTAGTAGACAAACCACTGCTTTGGACAGTTCAGTGGCTGTAATCGCTCAAGAATACTGCAGGGCTATCGTGTTTTCCATTTTATAGACGGTGATATCTAAATGCCTGTCTTCCAAAGCTCATTGTGATTTTTGACCCACTCCACCCAGAAGGTTGCTCAGAAGGTTATGAAGTCAGTTATGTCGATTTTACCTCTCTGTCTTTATAATCTACAGTCATTCATCTCAATTAGTTTCCATTCAGTCTTTTTAATCTTATTTGCAAGGGAAGGCTTGATACTCGGAACTCTTGCAGTTTTTAATAAAAATATTCTAGATCATAAATCATCCTTTTTTTCTGGGTACATGATCCTTCTCTTGCGTTCTAATTTCTAAATGTTCTTTCTGAGTAAAATGAGGCACTCACTGCTCCTTTCCAACCTTGAGTATATTACTTTTCAGACACTGACATGCAGAGCCATCTCCCGGGTAGAAGAAATTAGGGGGTCTGCCCTGGGCTCCACATTTTGGATATTGCCTCTGGCTGCCTCTTTGTTTCTTTTCAAGGTGTTGGTGCTACATTGTTTCACAACCTAGGACTAGGTGGGAACCATGATGCCCAAAGTCACCTTTCCTGGTGCCCACCAAGTGTTTTTAGACAGTCGGTCAGTCCATGTGGGGCTTTTGCCCAGCAGGGCTTCTGAGTGGCAATTGGAGATCTAGATAACTAGATATAGATACAGATATTGTGTGTATGTTTGTATGCTTGCCTGGAAGTAATGGTTGGCTTCTGGTGACCCCTACTGGAGGGTTGGATGTTTTTCAGAGAGGTGGCTTGTGTCCCACCTCTGGTATTTCATGGAGGTCACCCTTCCAAGTACTTGCCAGAGTTGGCCCTGCTTAGCTTCCAAGATCTGACAAGATTGGGCTTGCCTGGGCTATCCAGGTCAGAGCGGCACTGGAGATCTGATTGGTTGTGCACATTTTATAAAACTTGCTTCAGCAGCAGCTGCCACAACAGCACAAGGATCTTTACTGTATGTCTGGAGCTGTATGAGCTGTGCATATGCAAGGAAATATTTTTGAACAATATGTTCATTTTAAAAAGCACTGTGTTAAACCAAGTGTCTATCTGAAATGTTGAAGAGGTACTGCTAGGGTTATGCATGACCTCTCTCTCTGAGATTTTGTGGTTGGCTCTGCCTCTTGTGGCAGCCATTTTGTGGTCACACTCAGTGTCCAGTGTCAGAATTCTGAAGGTGTCTGCAGGCTTGAAAAAGTCGGGGACCCCTGACTTGGGACCTACAAACTTGAAGGACTCCCTCTCCCTGTATATCTCCTTGTGGCAACTTTGATTTGCCCAACAGTGTCTTCTTCTTGTCCCTACTTTCTTGGCCAAAGTATCATCAGCTACAGCCCAAATACAGGCATTTTCGATTGTTACCAATTTCTTTTATATCCGCTTCCTGGAAGACATTGATCGCCTTCTAGTCAGGCTGTAAAGCTGATTTTGAGGGGCTTTGGGGTCTGGTTAAGAATTGGTCTTTGAGCTATGGACACGTTAACCTTTTTTACCCTGTATTCAGGGCTGCAATTATATATGGCTTAAGAGGGGTGTATTGTTAAATCGTTGTTTTAATGATTCTCTTGTTTTATCTTTGTTTTTACCTGCTTTGGATTCTAGTTGAGTTGGGATAAAAATGGGCTTAAAAGTATTTTAAAACAAATAAATTAAAGCCACCACCACTGGCACTGAGGACCCGAACCATGTCTCCATGCACTTTCAGTCCCAAAGCCACCAAGAGTCAGCTAAGTTGATGGGGGCATCTCTTTGGTTTCCAGCACAGCTTCCTTGGGTGGTGGCTGCTTAAACTAGCTGCCAGAGCAACCAACCCAAGATTTAAAATTATAAGACCAATGCAGTTGATATATAGATGAAAATGTTTATATCATTAATAAGCCATCCTGAGAAGGGAACTTTCCAATAAATTTTGCCATATAAATATTAATCTGATAGCATATAGTTAAACTATGTAATTAACTCAATGAGAACTCAGAAGAAAAGAAAATGGCCATCTTAAGATATTTCCCCAATATTCGTAGCATTCGTATGTATGATATACTAAATGTAATAAAATGAGGGACTATACTGTAAGGATTGGGGAAAGATAATAGAGGGTTGGATCTAGCCAGCTTTTTGGATGGTGACAAGGGAAAGAAGGAGCCCCCTTTGACCATTAAAAATGTTATGCTGGAGATCATGCATTGCTAGTTATAGCTTTTGTGTGTGTGTATGTGACGGGGGTCTTCAATAAAGTGGGGCTTAATCTGAGCAGATCTGCTTCAGATTGCTTCCTAAATGTCTGACAAAGCAGAATTAGAGCAGTGACCCTTGATCTATAATCAAATTGTAAATTGGATCTGTTACTAGTCGAGAAGGGAAAAAAGTTACACTGGGTACATGGTTTCAGGAGGGTACCCATGTTAGTCTTCAGTAGAAGAGCTAGATTCAAGTCCAGTAGCCCCTTTAAAGACCAACCCGATTTCCAGGGTGTAAATTTTCAGCAGTATCTGATGAAGGGAGCTTTGACTCTTGAAAGCTTATCCTTGGAAATCAGGTTGTTATTTGAGATGCTACCGGGCTCAAAATTGGGGACATGGATGTCACATCTTGCCATCTAAAAATGTGGACATGGAATGCATCTCCTTTTTTCTGTGGTCATTTCCTTGCCTTTCTGTAGGCTGGAAAAATGAATTGAAATCATGCTTAAGACAAACAACAATATAAATCTGAAACACTGTTGCATGTGGTATGCACACTTGGTGGGTTCCATTCCAAAGCACATAGTTGCACAACACATGTGCAGTTCACTGACTTACAGTCCAGCAATAATATTTATGAACCTTGTGCTTCTTAAGGATCCTTATCTGCATTAGCAAATCTCTGACATTGAATCCAGGAACTGTCAACACTGGATATTCATTACACCCTTAGTCTAAACAAGCATCAACCATGATTATCATATCAGAAATATCATATGAGATTGTAGTCATGTCGTTGTGGAAGATTTTTTCCCCTTAAGTGTGGATTTCTGAGGAACCAAAGTGTAGATCTTTAGAAATACATTTTTAACCTATATGGAATGTCAGCATTACTTTGTGGCTTTTCTGTCTTCTTGGTTCATGTGGGCGGGTGGGGAGGCTCCTCTGGCTACTTCTCTGGCTCAGGTTCACACTAGAATCTCCTACCTTCTGTGGGTATCAAGGGAAAGGAGGATTTCATTTGTCCGGCTCTCCCTTCTCTGTGTTCTATGCTTAGGGACAAACATAGAGAACCCTCTTCAGCTCTCTGTTGCTGAGGTTTAAATGCCTCAGTGCAGGGTCTGCCTACCTTGTCCTTCTCCCACCTCCAGTTTTCTCTTGATTGAGGCGGCATCTTGGCTGCTCCTACTGTCTGCATTGTCTGGAGGCTCAAACCTGGGACCAGGTCAGTTGTTCAGCATCCAGGGCTGTTGCCACTTCAGCTGGTTCTCTGCTGCTGTAATTAGGTTTGCTGAGCCAGAAGTCCTTGGCACGTCATTGGGGCTTGCAGACAGTGACATGTATAAGAAATCAAATTTCTGTACCTAAAGAAGAAGAGAATACTCAAGTGGGAATTTGTATCACAAGGAAGGATCAGTCATTCAGGAGCTGTCACCTCAAGATAACAAATGGTGGGACGTTAACAGATTTCCATTTTGCAAACCAAATACTATTATATTGAGGAATTAATCCTGAGATGATAGAATGGCTGTGCGGTTATGTAATGACCAATATTGCTCTTCCCCCCCCCCCATTTCTCACTTTCCATAGTTTTCCTCTTGTAAGCATGCTATATTGGCACAAAAATAGTGCTTTCTTTAAAAAAAATTAATTAAACTACCCCTTGACAGTTTAATGACACTGATCATTTTTGCCATTTGGACAACAGATAACAGCATAATCCAATTTTCTGTTCTCCCTCCAACAGTCCTTTGAAAGAATACGACACTTGCCTTCCTGTGTTTTAAATACGTGATACCCTTAGCCTTAGCCACCGCTGTCAATTACTAATCTTTTATTATTGGCTGCAGGGAAAGATGAAAGGAAGAGCCAAAATGTAGCTGACAGTTTAGTTATCACATCTGGAGTAAATGAAAAGCATGGCCTGAATCCATCAGAGACGATTAGGTAAATATGAGGAAATCACGGATGTCCTTTTACACATGTAAATTTCAAGTCTGCCTTTTTTAAAAAAAAAGATGTTTCTCACCAGTGACAGATTTCTCTCCTCTTCCACCAGTTTCTTGGGAGCTGCTAGCCGAATGGCAAAAGGTAACTTGAGACGTTTCTTCCCATCAGCGGAAACAATTGCAATAACATTGCTTTTACCACTCACCTCCAGAGAGACGTGAAAATGTCAGCTGTGGATAAAATGGACTAACTTTTTAAGTGACAAATGGGACTGAAGAGCAGCCAGCTACAGTTCCTATTGGGACAAAACGTTAATCAAAGGAAGGCAGACCTTGAACCGATACAGGAGAGATGTCCTGGCATAGCATTGCTTGCCTTCTCATACCCCATGCTCAGAGATTTGAGGTTATGCTCACCTTTCCAAGGCACTCTTCAGAATGTGGCTAAGACTAGTTCTTGCAGTGACACCCTTGTCCCTACCACATAATAACCCTGGCCTCATGACCATCTGATTCATGCAAGGCTTTTTGTGGTGCAGTTGTATCAGTGTGGCATTCACAAGCAGTGTAGTTCTTAAGTGTTAGTCTGGGAAAATGTAGGCTAGACTCAAATCCCTGCTGAGCCTCAAATCTCAGTGGGTGACCTTGTGCAAGTCATGGGTTTTCAGCCTACTCCTAGTGAGCTGTTTTGGGGACAACCCACCAATACTGACGCTAAGCTATTGTGTGTGAAGTTGGGGGGGTAGTTGAAGTATGTCTGTGAATCCTTCCTGCTTGACATCAGACTTCTGGAGCACCTCACAATAAGAGAAGTTAATGAGAGCAATTAGGACAAATAAGGCAATCGGGATCCAGTGAAACTGTTGAGGAAATGATGACATGAATTGTCTTCTCGGTAATCCATGGATGTTCCTCAGCTGTTGATTTGGACATTTTCATTCTAGCAACGAGAGAAATAACTCCTCCAGATGTCTGCCACCAGAGATGGAGCTGTAGCTCAGTGGAACACCTCCTTTGCATGTCCATGACATTTTTTTAAAATAGCTGAGCTAACAATAGGTGCTTCATTGTTTGGTGTAGTGGTTAAGTGCGCGGACTAATCTGGGAGAACCGGGTTTGATTCCCCGCTCCTCCACTTGCACCTGGCTGGATGACCTTGGGCAAGCCATAGTTCTGATAAGAGTTGTTCTTGAAAAAAGAGCCGTTTCTGTCAGAGCTCTCTCAGCCCCGCCTACCTCACAGGGTGTCTGTTGTGGGGAGGGGAATGGAAAGGAGTCTGTAAGGCGCTCTGAGACTCCTTTGGGTAGTGAAGGGCGGGGTATAAATCCAATCTCCTCCTCCTCCTTCTCCTCCTCCTCCTCCTCCTCCTCCTTCTCCTTCTCACCTGTTTTATGACTGTATCATGTTTTATCCTGTAAGGTGTCTTGTCTTTAAAATTTTTATTTTCTAATCTACAAAACTACAGGGTCAGGGTAATGGAAAAACCTAAAATAAGAGTAACAAGGATCCATAGTACAGACATATAAAGTTGTTGATACGTCTCTGTTAACATAGTAGTAGAACATGAAGATTACTAATGCAAAAATGTCAAGCAAGCAATCAAAATCTCATTAGCTAAAGTGTAAATATCATAGAATTGAAGTTATGCATTAAAGTAGACAACAGGCTATCAAGGGCCCCTGTCACACGGGCAGGAAACTGCAGAGGAGAAGTGTGGCTGTTTGCCCCGGGGCAAACTAACATGCAGTAAAGCGATCAGACCTACTGTGGAGGTTCTGTGGAGGTACTGTGGAGGTTCCATGGCAAGGGAGAGGTGCCTTCTTCTTCTTCTTCTTCTTCTTCTTCTTCTTCTTCTTCTTCTTCTTCTTCTTCTTCTTCGTCTTCGTCTTCGTCTTCGTCTTCGTCTTTGTTCTCCTCCACTTTCTGAGGTCCATCTTCCACTTTCTGTTATTGCTTCAGGAACATCTGCTTTATTTCTTTCTCGCTGAAATTTCTTTCAGTTCCTTTTGCAACATATCCCACTTGATGTTAAGGTTGGTCATCTGGTTCAGTAGAGGGCTCAAAGCTACAGCAGTCAGTTTGGGAAAGCCTGTGGTTACTTCCGATCTGGTGACGGCCGATGCTGTGCTGGCAGTTCGTATTATAAATTTTGCTTTCAATGCCATTTTCTCTCACTGTGTCATTGTTTATACAAGAGGAAAGTTTAAAAGTTCTCCATAAGTCTGGAATTTATCGCTTTCTTGCTGGTCCGCCATACATTTCATTGCAATCCACTTCCTTCAAGCCGCCCTTTTAGCCTCCCGCTTTAAACTCAGTCATTTCGGGATCGGGCATTCCCCTCCCCCTTCCGCTTGTTTGGGGCTTTGGGGCAGCTTTACTAGTAATGATTTATCAATTGTTTGCTGGATCATAGCTTCACTCATGTTTGCACTTGCATTTGCTAGGTATGTAGAGAGGATTGTTTCTCAGGATCCTTATACGCTCTGTTCAGTATGCGTCTCTTGGTGCCATGCTGGCTCCATGCTGCAGGGGCCTATCGAGGCAAAAAAGTGCCTCAATCCTTTGGCTTCCGCCTATCCTGTAAGGCATCTTGAGCAGGCTTTCTGGAGAGGTGGCATAGAAATGTTCTAAATAAATGTTCATATGAAAGATCCAATAGCAAGTGATAGAGTTCTGCTTAGAATCCAGGACATTGGCAGCTGTTCACAGTAAGCAATTCTGGATAAGATAGACCAATGGTCTGACTTAGTGCAAGGGTGGTCCATGTGTTAGACATATTTCCTCCCTAGGGGATTGTAATGTATCCAGTCCAGACCGCGTGGTCAGCTCAGGCTCCACGCGGTCAGAGACAAACGTCGAGCTTTGCTCCAAGAGACAGTGGACTCTGCAGATCCTAGCCCACTCAATCAGGGGGCTAGGTTCCTGGCCAAAAGCCTATGGGACTCTCGGCCACTGTAAATAGCCTATTGGGAAGTAGGGGTGTGTTTTGGGTGGTGGTTTCTTGGGGGATATAAGCCGGCCTGCGAGACGGCCAAAGTCGTCTTGTTCCTGATCGAATAAAGTACGCTTTGCTGAAATTACTCTCTGTCGGCGTACTTTTCAGGGATGAAGTTTTTCCTCACCTGGACATATGGAGACCAGTGTGGTGTAGTGGCTAAGAGCATGGACTCTAATCTGGGAGAACTGGGATTGATTCCCCACTCCTCCACATGCAGCTGCTGGTGTGACCTTGGGTCAGTCATAAGTCCTTTCAGAGCTGTTCTCTCAAGGGCAGTTCTCATGAGAGCTCTCTCAGCCCCACCTACCTCATGGGGTGTCTTGTGGGGAGGGGAAGGAAAAGGGATTGTCAACTGCTCTGAGACCCCTTCAGGTAGTGAAGGATGGGGTATAAATCTCTTCTTCATCATCTTCAGGTAAAAGGATCAGGTGGTAGGTAATGTGAAAGACTTCCATCTGATACTCTAGAGAGCTGATGTCAGCCTGAATAGACAGTTCTGACTCTGATGGACCAATGGTCTGATTCAGTATGAGGAAGCTTCTGGCTACATCTGGCTTCCTTAGCGCTCCACAGTAGAAGTGTTGAGAATTTAAGATGAGACGTAAACTAACATACTAAATTTAATCAATGTCCTAAATTTGACCTCTAGGATACTGAAACTTTTTCCTCTGCCAAGCCCAGATCAGGAACATGGAGGAAATTCAAACTGGAGTTTGTTTAAACCAGAAAGACTTAAAAAAAATGTTTAGCTGGCTTTCCATCAGTAGTTTTTCTCCCCTTTTTTGCTGTCAGCAGTGCTTTTGATGCAATATGTCAACTGATGATGTTACGTAACACAATTCCCATAGAGTGCTTCGCTGAACAGGAGGGAGGGGGAGCTGAATTTACAGAGATTAGGGAGGATAAGAAAGGGCAAATTTTTTCTATTTCGATGACAGCCAGCAACTTTCTTCTGCCTAAGCAAAATTCATGGTGTCTTAGCTAAGGTGCAAACATGGGATGGTAAAAATAGCAAATGCATGGCAGATCTTTTGTGAGTGGAAAAAACAGAGTGAAAGCTATTTCAGTGTTTGAGGAAGTTAGCAGGAAAACAAAAAGAAACAGGTAACAAGCAACCAAAAGAATTAAATCACCAATAAAAGTTGTAGACTGGGGAGGGGGGTTGTTCATTTGTTTTCACAGATCTCTTGGCTTTGAAATAAGTCTAAACACAGAATTTAATTTCCAAATGTTAATTTTGAAATTGCCTTAACCTGACTATCTCAGGCTAGCTCAATCTCATCAGATCTTGGAAGCTAAGCAAGGTCAGCCTTGGTTAGTATTTGGATAGGAGACCAAGGAATAGCAGGATTGTGAGGCAGAGGCAGGCAATGGCAAACCACCTCTGAATGTCTCTTGCCTTGAAAACCCTATGGGATCACCACAAGTCAGCTGTAACTTGATTGGACTTTTCACCACCAGTTTTGAAATATGCACCTTTTCTTCTGGGTGATAGTCTAGTATTTCTGGAGCGTAAAGGCTATACCAGTGTATATTATATCACTAAGAAACTGCAATATGTTGCAGAAACTGAAGTTGCAAGTAGTTGGAGTTTACATTAGTGAAATAATTGAATATGCAGTAGGGATGGGCACAAACCAAGAAACAAACCACAGTTTGAGCATGACCCTTTTTCCATGGAGGCTCGTTTGGTTTGTTAGAGTGGTTTGTTCTCCAGACAGCCTGGCACTGATTCAATCAATTCTTAGGCAACACTGGGGTGGACTTGTGGAGAGCTCTAGAAACACCCATAGTAATTGTCCATAGCTTGATTGGCAGCTATGGGAGCAAACCACAGAGCTCCAATTTTGCTCTATGGGAGCAGATATATATACCCACACACCGCACCCTGACTCAGCTGCTTCAACTTTGCAGCAGGAAGAGACAGGAATCAGTTGTCACATGAGAGCAAGTTAGGAAGAATTGCTTGTTGCATGGCTAATTTAAGGGAAGGCTAGAACTAAATCTCCAATCTTCACCAGACTTGGAGGGTAGGTGGAGGAGAGCCTGCTGAAGACACCCTGTGAGTTTGGTGTGATTTATTTATTTATTTATTTATTTTTCGCATTTATATCCCGCCCATCCCATAAACGGGCTCAGGGCGGGTCTCAGCATTTCAACAAATACAATAAAATTTAAAACAAATTAAAACATACAAAAACAATAGTCATGCTTGCCATAGGGAGAATCCAGCCCATTGATGTAGCTAAGTATGGCCAGTTATCAGTGGGTAGGAGACCGCAACCTCGGGAAGGGGCATATGTGGATGCCTGCTGCCTCAGCCAAAGGCCTGACCCAACAGCTCCATCTTGCAGTCCCTCCGGAATTGAATAAGATCCTGCAGGGCCCTGATCTCAATAGGGAGCATATTCCACCAGTTGGGGGCAAGGGTGCAGAAAGCCCTGGCCCTGGTTGAGGCTAGGCAGATGTCCTTTGGGCCAGGGATCACCAGGAGATGTTGACTCTCAGAGCATAATGCTCTCTGAGGCATATATGGGAAGAGGCGGTCTCTTAGGTATGTTGGTCCCAGGCCATATAAGGCTTTGAAGGTGATTACCAACACCTTGAAGTGGATCTGGTACTGAACTGGCAGCCAATGCAGCTGACAGAGCACATGCCATACGTGAGCCCACACAGGCGTCGATGTCAGCAGATGCGCCGCCGCATTTTGTACCAGCTGTAATTTCCGGATCAGCTTCAAGGGTAAGCCTGCGGAGAGCGAATTGCAGTAATCAAGCCTGGAAGTGACCATTGCATGGGTCACTGTAGCTAAGTCCTGGGGGGAGAGCTAGGGCTTCAGTAGCCTGATCTCTAACTCACAAGGGGGCTGTTCTACTACCTCCCAAACTCACAAACCGAACAAACCATGAACTGGTTCAGGAAATGGGGAAAGTTCATGAAAAGTTCATGGTTCTTGTAATCAAACAAACTATGAACCACCACGAACCAGAATTTTCCCAGTTCATGCCCATCCCTAATAGGCAATGTTTCTGTTAAAAGACTACCATTGTTAGCAGATTAGAGAATCTAACATTATCACACCTGAGGCAAGCAGAAAAAAGTGTTTTGGTCATAAGACTGATTTTGAATTTCTTACCCCTGCTGTTTCATTCCCTAAACCTGTTTTGTTTTCATCCCTCACAAGTTCTACAACAACAATACTCTGTGGTTATTATTGCTAGCTTCTGTTTCTTTGCACTGACCCCTCCTCCCAGTACACATTTTCGCAAAATTATTTGGGTGTCAGTGTCTCTCTCTTACACACACAATGAATGTAGGATTTAGAATAGTATAATATAGCCTGGGATCAGCCCATGGAAGGGAAACCACAGAAGAAAACTTTGTAGTGGAAGGCAATGGCAAACTCTGTTTAATCACTTGCCTTAGAAACCCTGTGGGGTCACCATAAGTCAGCTGTGACTTGACGGCACTTTACACCCTCACACAAAATGGATATGTGTTTGTGTGTATCAGGTACATTGTACATATCAATATGGTATAAATGGTGTATAAAATACACATATAGCATGCATATAAAAAATAAACAAATCTACTAAACCAACATTGAAAACCAGAGAACTGAATCAAAGAGGTGTCAAAAGAGAAATTAATATAAGAAGAAACCTAATAAGCAAAATTTGCTCATCTCTAATTAGGCAGAATAGTTCATAACTGCATAATATTCTTCTTGGAATAGATAGCATTGTACAGCAGAGAAATTTAATGACTGATTTGCAAACACTATTGTCCGGAAGGGTGTTCAAACTCCATTCTGGTCATTAGAATGAGAACATTCTCATGTATACTAGACTGATTCCTTTTAAAAACCTTGTGGTTTGTGTAGGCATCAATCAAACTCATGCCTTACATTTGTTGTTGGTCATGCATAGCCCTGCCAATAGTGCAGCTGGTGATACAGGATGGGTGGTTTGCATTGATAACTGAACATGACACAACATAAAGAAAGAGGAGAGAAGGATGTGTATGGAGACTGGAGCAACCCTGTATTTCTTAATAGCTTGCTATCCTCAGTTTCTTTTTGTAATACTTTTTATGCAGTTTGCCCAGTGAAAGCTGAACAAAGAAGGAAATTCTCAGTGTGTTGAACAGGGCAGATGTGGCTCCCCAACATTGTGTCTGTTCCAGCATGTGTTTGGTCTTAATGAAGAGTCCCTAGATTTCCTCCTTTGTTGGCAAATAATCTTAAAACGATATTTTCATCTGAGCCAGTTAAGCTTTTTTGTTTGTTTTAGAAAGGGATTAATTTAATAAACATTCCCTTTTATTTATGTTCACACCACAGGGAGGCCTAATTAAGGTTTATTTCATGCCAATGTAATTATGAAAGTTTTATTCTTGCATTGAGTGTCGTGCTTCTGGGAGGTACTGCAAATTCACAGCGTCGTTGAGAGGGGGGGGGAAGCCAAGCGAGCATTCTGGGAATGCTGCAGTCATATGACCCCATGAAGTTGCCCAGGTGAACCATGGGTCCATCTAGCTCAAGGGTATGTGAACTGCCCGGCATTGTTGGTCCGTCTTGGGTAGAGAGGGATCTTTCCCAGCATCTGCTACTTGAGATTCTTGTCCTGGGTATGTGCTGGACTGAATCTGGGATCTTCCGCATGCAGAGTTTAAGCCAAGGCCCCTCTGCACCAAGAATGAATTACATACATGTCCATAGGCTTTCTTGTATGTTATCTTAAGTTGGTATGGCATTTTGGCTGTCTTGCACACTGCAACCCTAGTTGTTTTTGCCTTGAGGTATACCTGTGACCTTCCTGGTCCTCCAGATGATCATTTGTGGCTTCTTTTGCAAAGTATGCTACACATCAAACTATCATCTTAATGGCAAAATCTAATCCACAAAAACTGGTGTGTATATGTACAGAACTCGGGAAAATAAGTATGTCTTTGAGGATCATGAGGTGCCAAAGGGGGAATACAAAGGTCATTGAACTGGTTTTCTTTCTCCCTGCCACTAAAGATGAACCATCAGAGGAGATGCTATAGAGCTATGTTAATGGGGAAAACAAACATGGGTTTTTCTTTTCTTTTTTGGGGGGCCAGATGGGGAAAATATTAAGGGGAGAAGCAGAAAAATGGGGGGGGATGTCTAGAGATAAAGTGATTTTTTAAAAAAAAGAAATTTAAAATGAATTTTGGAAGGGAGACAATGGCAGAAGGTAAAACGTTTAGAGGAGATTTGGGAAGTAAATTATTGTTTTGGGGTGGAGGAGATTTTGTGGAAGGCGAAATTGATTCGAGAGGAATCTGGAAGACAAATGAATTAACTAAACAAAAAGGACTCCTGTTTTTGCTATATGTGGGGCAGGGGAATGATGATTAAGTCAGGTTGTTGCATAAGATTGTAAGATACCTGTTGCCTTGGGACAAAATATATCTAGGCCATTTTATATAGAAACCAGCCTCTGGAGTCTGACAAGCCACACACAAAGGTGGTATATGGTAGCTCTATCTGATATACTCTTTTTGAACATATCTGGACCACCTTTCCCCATATCAGTCCCTTCACCAGCATAAGTCCCTTCACCAGCTGTCTCTGGTGCCAGTTTGGTGTAGTGGTTAAGTGTGCGGACTCTAATCTGGGAGAACCGGGTTTGATTCCCCACTCCTCCACTTGCACCTGCTGATGTAACCTTGGGTCAGTCACAAGCTCTGGCACAGGTGTCCTTGAAAAAGAGCAGTTTGTGTCAGAGTTCTCTCAGCCCCACCCACCTCACAGGGTGTCTGTTGTAGGGAGGGGAAGGGAAAGGAGTTTGTAAGCCACTCTGAGACTCCAAGTGAAGGGCGGGCTATAAATCCAATCTCTTCTTCTTCTTCTTCTGATAATACCATCAGTTCAGTAGCCTCAGAACTCCAGTATGTTACCCATTTTGTCTCTCGTAATGGCCCCTGTGTTGTGGAACAGCCTTCCAGAGGATGTCTGCAAGAGACCCTCCATACCATAAACTCTGTAATATGTAAAGCCATTCTTTTTCAGGGGGCATTTCTGGAATGATGGTGATTTGAGCTAGTAGATCTCTGAAAGGTATAAACTGCTTGGTTATGTAATGGGTGGATATTTCCCTTATTTCAATATCAGTGTTATCTTGATTTATGGTAACTTCAGCTTTGATTTTTAAAGAGTCACTTTAAACTTAAGTGATAATGTGATAAATGATAAACTTAAATGATATATATTAAAAAAAAATGATGATATGCGGGGCCTATCAACTATCATAGGATTTGTCCAATCCTAGTTTGGTGGTTTTGAGCAAGTCATTTGCCTCACCATTTATAAAATGTCTGGTATAATGCAGTTGTGTGGTTGCTGGCCCCAACAGGAACTCCCTCTTCTGAGTCTGTCCTCCTGCTCTCTGTTCCTGAAGGGTCTAGAGGGGGTGGAGCTCAGTGCTCGGAGGAGAATGATACAGCACCAGTGACCTTTCCTGCTGGATGCCCGACACCCAACGGGTCAGTGGGAGTGAGGGTACAGCTGTTGGCACCAAACTCATGGACAAAGAGGCAAGCCATCATATTCTCCTGGGATGGGTGTGACCAGGAGACAGAGGCTAAAGAAACTATGGGGGGAACACAATCAAGAGAACATTGGAGCCAGTGTAAAAGAATAGAGAAAGCAATGTGGGAGGAGCAAGGGGCGGGGCCAAAACTGGTTCAGCTATAAAGGACAGCCAGGAAGTGGGGAAGTGAGAGTGTGAAGGCAGGCGCTCTAGAAAGTAGGGAAGAGAGGAAGTGGAGAAGAAGAGAAAGCAGCAGGGAGTGAGGAGGCAAATGGCTGCCTAGGCCCACAGAAAAGACAGCCCAGAAACTGAGGAACAGTGAAAATGAGGAGAAAGAGAGAAAAAACTAGATTGAGTAGCCCCCCCCCAAGTGTTCACAAGCTTCTGTAGCAAGGGGAAGTTGGTAGACCCCATCCAAGATGTGATGGAAGTGGCTTGGCAGGATGAGCCAAACTATATAGACCAAACACTGTTTGGAAACACAAGCTATCATTGTGTCTTGTTACTGTGAGGAGCAAAGATCTGGAGTAAATGAAGCTTGATTCAATTGGCTGACCTCCCACAGACTTTTGCAGCTAATGCTGTAGCTGTTTCTTTCTTGGAAAGTTCAAAGTGGTCTCTGATCTGAGCACTCATCCATTGCTGCTACACCATTCACTGGGCCCTTTTCCTATCAGTCATAGAACCAAGGTGGTACAATTCATCAGCCACTTCCTTGTAAGCCATTGCTGCAGATTGTGAAACAGTGTGGTGTTGTGTTCAGGGAGATTTTGCTTATTTCTTTCACTGGATAATGGCTGCCTTTCCAGATCACTTAAAACAGGAGCATCTCTGGAACTCCATTTTTAAAATATCTGGTTACAAGAAAGAGCCGTGCAGTAGTAAAAACGGCAAACAAGATGCATTTTTCATCAGCTCTGAATGTATGAATCACAGGAGAGCTACAAAGCTTGAAGTTTAAGATGTCAAGGGAAACACACATGTAAAGGGTAAGCAGACAAAGCAAACTCACCTGGAATGGAAATGTGCATGGCATCTCAGAGGGCTTGCACTTTTCCATGTAGGAAGAAAGGGAGGGGAAACCAAGGACAAACACACAGATAAAAGCTTCTCTAGCCAACTAGATGCTGTCCTTGATGCAGTCTTGAAAAATGTACATTCCTGGCTTTGGAAAATGAATGTCTCTGGGTAAATGTACTCTGATTTATGATGATTAAACACACACATGCACACAACTTCATTCTTCTGCTTTGTCAACATGGTCAGGAATAATGATGCTAGGAGATTTGAAGAAACACTGCTGCCATGCAGGATGGGAGCAGACAATAGATTTGAAGATGACTGAAGCAAGGCTTTTCTTCCCATGGAATAGACATGCATGCCTTGCTCTCATCCTACTTTCACCTCTATTCAAATCAGTTTCTCAGGTTTTTGGAGCATTACAAAAACTTCTTTATAAGCAGATGCTCCATGCTCAGCAATGCCTTGCTCACACTACCATTAACGCTCTGAAAGAATGCCACCATCTTTTTCTATCCTCAGTCTCCAGTTTGAAAGGGTTGATTGATGTCATCTCAGAATGCCACAAGAAGAACTGAAGCCCTCTTAACCTGAAGCTTTTGTACCTTCTGACAGTTTCACTCAGGGGCATCCAGAACATGGTGTTATCTAAAAAAGGAATTATGGGGAAATTAGCTTGGAGACAGAGCAAGAGGCAGGTAACTGGGATCTCCACCAATGTATATGAGGATTTGTCCCGATGAGAACCCTCGGAAATAACCAGGCTGTTATTTACAGGAAAGGTTTTTATTTGAACAAAAATAAAGCACAATAAAACCAGGGTGCACACAGCAAACACATATAAGAATTAACTAGGAGAATCAGGGAGGGACTTCCGGTTTATGGCGACACACTGGGGGATGCATCTCCCGGACCTCCCGGGGATGTGATCTGTGCACCAGCAGATAGGGGAGGCAACAGGTCGCCACTCCCCTGGAGCCTTGGCAAAAGGCTCCTAGTTATGAGGCTTTTGAGGGGCAACCTCTTTACCAGCACGATGCTGGGGAATCGAGGTGCTCCTCCGCCGTGACGGTCCTGCTGCTGAGTGTCCATATGGAGCCAGAGCCACTGACCAGGACAAGCATCGGAGATCAAGCAGTTAAAATGTGTTCCAAGCAAGGTCGTTCGACGAACAATGAACAGTGAGTTGGGTTAAAGCGAAGATGAGAATGTTAAAAGAAAGCTCACCCCGGGAACGGCGAGAAAAGCGAGCAGGGGAGGGGCCCCTCATACGCATGAATTAAGAAATGATATACAAAGGGGGGATTGGAAGCAAAAGTGTTGAAATCTCTTTTGAGAGACTTACCAGAGTGCAGACAGGCGTGTGGGCAATTTCAGAGACTTTAGCAAACTTTTATAAAATTAAACAATCCATAAAGATGGCGGGGAAGAAGTCAGAGAAAGACAAACTAGCAAAAGTGAAACTAGCAGGGAGCATGAGCCCTCAACCGGAAGAGGTCAGTGAGATGTCTAAAATGTTGGCAGACTCCTTGCGCCTTCTGCTGGACCAGATGACCGACATGAACCAACAGCTGACAACTTTAAATCAGAACCTTGCAACTCAGCAGCTCCAATTGACTGAAACTGCAAAAACGATGGAGCAAACAGCTGAGAAGGTGAAGGAAATAGATGCTAACACCAAAAAAGTTAAGAAAGAGGTGCAAAAGCTGGAAAAAAAGCAAGCTTCGGAAGAATCTCAACTTTTACAGCTGCACATGAAGAAAGCAAATTTGATCCTCCGGTTCCAAGGAGTCCCAGATTTAAAAGATGAGAATCTAAAGCAACTCTTGAGTGAAGCATTAGCCCCAGTTACAGATTTGAAAGCAGATTACATTGTAAGTGAAATGCATGTGGTCTATAGGACCTATTCTGTATACATCAAGAAAAACAATCTGCCTGGGGAGATAGTAGTTAGATTCTTGAAGAGACATCTGAGGGATTTAATCCTGAAAGGAACTACTGGAGTACCCTTGAAAATGGGGGACAATACCATCAGGACCCTAAAAGACATCCCATTTGAAATAAGACAAAAGAGGAAGAAATATAAAGATTTAATCATTTTTCTTCAAACAGCATTGACTATAGATGGTTAATTCCAGAATGCGTCGTTTTCAAACTACACAATAAAAAAGAAAAGATTGACTGTGCCTCCAAAGCACATGAGTTCCTGAGACTGCAACTGGGAGAGACAGCCGAGGTCACCAAGGAAGAAGATGACAGGAAATCCAGTGGCGAATTGGACTCAGTGTCTTCTGATGAGGATTCTGCTTCTGAAAAGGGGGCGGCTGCCCCCAAACGTGCATATCAATTGAGGATTAGAAAAGACAAAACAAAATGAAGGCTGAAGGACTCTGAATTGTGCCTTAAAATTCTTCTTTATTATTGATGATGCTCTTGAGGTTTTCTTTAAACAGTTAAATTAATGGATAAAAAAGATAAATAATTTAGCATAACCGACTATGTTCAATGTGATATTAGCATTTTTAGACTAACATTAACATAAGCTGTTGTTATGATCTCCTATTCTTGGGGTTTTAGTTATTAGTGGTTTTCTTTCCTTTCTCCCTAGACGTAGCTACACTTCCCTATTTTTTTGTTGTAGTTTGTAGTCTATTAAAAAAATGCAATAAAAAATTGTCTCCGGGGGGCTTAAAAAAAGAGAGAGAGAGAATCAGGGAGAAAAGGGGAAAGCGTTTTAGGGATGGGTGATTATTACTAATCTTGAAGAGGTCCACAGAAGCAGCAAAGAGGAAATGGCCAGCATTTCAGGAAGTGAGAGAGAGGACCCACATGCAAGTGGGGTCTGAGGGGGATCCAAGAACACACACACACTGCTGGGGCAGCAGGGTGACATATTTATAGGGCAAAACATATACTGAGGCAGGTTGACAATTGTCCTGCCAGGGGACAATGCCTTGATTGCTACCGGAAGTAGACAGAAGGGTGGGAGAAGGTTGATAGCCCTACAAGCAGTGGATGGGAAGGGTGATAGGGAAGGTGAATAGACTTAAATGTTGATTAATCACCGCTTAATCAAAGGTAATGGGTGAAGGGGAAATCAGGCTTGGGTGCTGAAGGGATTACTCTGAGTTAATCAATTGGTCCTGGGTGACCCATTGTTCTACATCATGCATCTCTCCAGGGCAAGGAGGGGGTATTTTAGGACTCATGTCTTAAAAACTGCTTTTCCAAGCCTCTGCTTGACTGGCACCCATCTTGGTCCACTTTGGCCCAAGCAGTGCCCTGCACGTATTGGGGTGATGAACAGAGGGATGTTTCTGGCTTTGTAACCCACAAACTGCCCCTCAGAAGGAGAAGGGGTCTGACTGCTAACAATGGCTGAACCCCTACAGACACATGCCACTTCTTTTTCCCTGTGGAGGAGGCCTAAACTCCATGATAGAGCACTTGCTTTTAATTGCAAAGGGGTTAAATCCATGACACAGCTGGTTAAAGGATCTTGGGTAGTTGGTATTAGGAAGGCTTTTTTTGTCTACCCATGGCTCTGGAGAGTCTCTACCAGTCAAAGAAGACAGTCCTCAATGAGGCAGAACAAAGGTCTGACTCCAAATACAGGAGCTTCATGTTCCTGAGTCCCCAACCAATGCCTCTTCTTTTTCTTCTGGCTGCTGAGAATCATGTCACAACAAACATCTCTCCTGCTTCCCGCAGGATTTGAAGACTCTTTCTGAAAGGGATGAATCTAGCAGTTCTGAAAATAGCATGGCGGAGCCAATAATTTATACAACTATCAGGAGAACAGAGCCTGAGAGCTACGAGCAAAGCAGGTGTTACTGACGAGAGACAGAAATGACACTTAGAATAGCACAGTCCAAATGGAGTTGATTTGTGAAACCAATTACAATAATCTTGGTGTGTTGTTGTTTTTTTATTTTCATTTTGCTAAAGAAAACATTCAGAGTAGAGCATTATTTGCTTCAGTCAGAGAGACTCTTTGCAGCTGAATTGGATAAAATTAAAATGATCAAGTGTGTGTGTGTGTGTGTGTGTGTATAGATTCTTTCGTTTTACATACGGCTAACTCTAACCATTTACTTGCTCGATATCTGTGTTCCACAATTTAGTTTTTCAGAAGAAGAAAAGGCAATAAACAGAATTTTTAAAAAGATGATGCTGGAGGAAACCCCCCTGCTTTTAATGTGTTTAATATTTTGGGTGTATGTTGTTAAAGTTTTGGGTTTTTTTTAAGCACACTATATTTTCAGTACTGGCATTTTAAATTCCTAAAGCTGTAAAATTGCAATGTGTAAAATATATTTTAAAAGGTGGAACTATTTCTCAATGAAATATAAGGCTATTTAAAGGAAAGTAATGTAGTGAGAGAAAGATGATGCCTTAATCTTGGCACAATTTAAAAGGAAAATGCTAGAAGAAATGCTATAAAACAGAATGGATAGCTCAGCATAAGAATATTTCTGTTCATTATAATTTCTCATTTATCAGCTTCAGCTTAATGGCTTCAGGAGAAGCCATTATGCAAAAGGAAGTCCCACTTATTTCACTAGAACTTCTTTCCATAGGATAGTGTTTAGGGTTACATGAGCTGTCTTAACTGGGTTCTGTATTTTTGTGCCAAAGAGAATGCACAGATGGAAAATTATGAAATAAGCAATGTCTGTGGAATATTTACCCTTAACAAAACTGTCTGCCATCTACATAGCCAAAAGCAGAAGAGGCATCCCCTGTTACGATTGCCAAACGGGTTGTCTGGGGAGAGGGATACAGGCACACAATGAGGTTTGTTGGATGCAATTTAATGGGTCTTGTGTTTTTTTGGGGGGGGCACGATCGGAAAATGAACGTGTGCTCAAAAGTCATGTTTCTTTTTGGTTCTCTCTTGCCCAACAATTATTATGCCATGCCATAATAATTGTGCACCACTGCATGTTATAATACAAAAGCTGTCCAAATTAATTAATCTGCTAAAAATGAATATTTTTAGTTTTGAATGGGTTAAACTGTTTTTTAAAGCTAGTTATTTTTAACTTGAGCAAGGGTGCTGTTTGGCTGCACTTTTAGAGAAAGCCAAGGAGATGAATAATGTTTGCCACCTTCCCTCAACGGTTTTCAAAATTTCAAAAATTGTGGAATTTCTGAAATCAAACTAGGACTTGTTTATTTGTTTGTTATATTTGTACCTCACTTTTCTGCCATGAGTGGCCCCTCACTTACCTTACAACAATTAAAATGCAACACAGAGATACTCTGTATTAAAGATACATGGTGATACATGCAGGGGTCGTTTCATAGAAAAAGAGCTAGAGGAACTCATTAGCATAACTCATTAGCATATGCCACACCCCCTGACATCACCGGAAGTGTGTCATAAGGCCACACACCCCGCCCCCAACGGTCCCGGCCGCCGCCGGCCTTGCAGCTCCACTGCCGAGCCCTATGAGGGGCCTGGCGGTGGACCTGCAAGGCCGGCGGGAGTGCAAGGAAGCCCCGCGAAGGCCCTCCCTGGCCCCAGGCAGGCAGGGGTGGGGAGAGGCAGGGAGGAAGCAACTTACCCTCCCTCTTCTCCTGCCTCCTCCTGGCTGAATGAGGGCCGGAAGCGGGGTGGCCGGAAGCAGGGGGCGGGGCTTCATCATGTGCCCCGCCCCCCATACCTCACCCGGGGGGACTGCAATCCCCCGTGATCCCCCCCGAAATGACCCCTGGATACATGGTGGTGTTGATAGTCTGTGTGGGTTTTTTCTCCAGAGGAAGAGAGCTGATGGTAGGCTCTGGGGCTGGCTAATGATAAAGATGCTAGTCCATAGAAACAGTTATTCTGTTTATCAATAGGATGCATATGGTTAAAATGTTGCCTTCAGCTAATTGGAAGATACATGAGATAAAGATATAACAAGGATTTTGTACAATGAGGTGGAAATAATGCTGGATCAGTTGTAATTCTTTCTGTCAGTATACTAGTGCTGCCTCTGCAACTGAAATTGCTACAAAGGTTTCTCTTGACGTCACTGCCAGATTGTTCTGTACTTCTTACCCAAGATGAGATTCTCTTGTTATTAGACTAATTCGGTCCTTGCAATTTTACGGTGGGAACTCTTAAATAGGCAGTTCAGTTGAATGGATGAATTAAAGGCACTTGCAGATTTTTGGAGCAGGGATGCAAAGTGAAAACTGCCCCCGTAAGTTCAACACCATGTGAACAGCATGAACATCGGACATTATGATGTTTCATGTTTAGGGTCCATGCCACTACATTTTCCCTTGTTCTTTTAGATCTTTTTTTTTTCAAATGACCATTGCTGTGAAATCATGTCTCTCAAAAGGGCATTCTGTTGCATGGTTTTTGATTTGTAACCAAATTCTTATTTGTAACCAATGACTCCCATGTTCAGTGTGGTACCCCCATGACCTGCAGGAGATCAGAATTGGGGCTTTTTTTAAAAAAAAAAGGAAAAGGAGAGCAACTGCATGGAATAGGTATAAAAGGACATTGATGGGCAAATAGTATAAAGTAGTATCATAGAGTTGGGCTTCCTAGGTCAGCTAGTCCAACCCCTTGCTCATTGCAGGAACTCTAAAATTAGAGCATCCCTGATGGATGGCTGTCCAGCCTCTGCTGAACACTTCCGTAATGGGAGAATCCACCCCTCTCCCTGAGCAATTGGTTCCATTGGTGAACTGCCCTTTCTGTTAGAAAGTTTCTCCTAATGTTCAACCACATTCTGCCCTGCCCACTCAATCTTGTCCTTCCATCGGAAGCTCCAGAGAACAAGGGTGATTTCCCACAAGCGCTGCTCCGCGCTCACTCTTCTCTTTGGCCCGATGGTACGTGTCAATTTCACACAAGCTGCTGCACAGCCGCATTTTGCCCCACAGCTTCGTGCGATTTTTCCTGCGTCTACTCAATCCTCAAAACGGGTTTGGGTAGAGGGGGGGAAAATTGCACGAAACTGCGGGGGGGGGGGAATGCGGTCACGCAGCAGCTTGTGTGAAATTGACACATACCATCGGGCCAAAGAGAAGAGTGAGACAGAGCAGCGCTTGTGGGAAATCACCCCAAGTCTTTGCCCTCCTCCCAATTTCATTTTTTCCCTTGTGACAATTAAAGGTATACTTTTTGTTCATGCCATTTTCTCATTCCTTGTACTGAACCCCCCCTCATGAAATCTGTTCCCCCCCAGCATGTGTGTGTGTGAAATTCAGCTCTTCAGGTGCATATGAAATTCAATTCTTATGAGTTTATATGAATGGTTGCCAGCTCTAATACCAAGGCTGAGGTTTAATAAGGTATGTTGTTAACTTAAATGTTGCAAAAAATGTCACACCAGCCAAAAGTATTTAGAGATGTGACCAATCCTAGCAAAGGATGTCTGAGGTGGATCATCTGAATTGGCCAGATTTGCATACCAAATGTATATGCAAAGCTTAAGAATGCTTGATGCCCTATGACAAGCTGACAGCCAAGCTAGGGAGTCTTGGCATCCCTCAGGATTTCAGTAACAATAGAACCGGCTGATGATTTGAGGGTCTGAGCAAAAGTCCGTATCACCTTAAGTGGTCAGTGGCATGCAGGTGCACTTTATGCATTTGTAGCACAAATATTATAATTTCTTGTGACTGCTTGCACTACAATCCATTTACTGGTAGTACTGAAAACTTGAAAAAATATTCATATTAGAAAAGATTCGTGATGATCCTAAGAGATAATTAGTCTTCTGTAGTAATACGATAATATATGTAGAGCACTTTGCATATTCACAAAGGTGTATTATAAATGAATTTTAGGAAATGAAGGTTATGAGGGTGTTGAAGATACTATGCTCAGATACACATCCAGATTCTTCATTTTCAGAGAGTAATTTTGTTTGCACACTGTTGTTAGAAGTCATGTACATGGGTACTGTGTCAGTGTTAAAATACGCCTCATTTTGTTAAGAAAGGCATATATTATTATGATGATCACCATTGTTAAATACTCTTACAAACCAGTTCTATTAAGAGAATCAAGTTGTTCTCATTTCTCTTGGTACTGTGGAAAGGTTAAGCAGGATGAATGTCACAATTAGTCAAGCTATTAAGATAAAGCTCTGGTGAGGAAAATGACACCTCTGCCTTGTGGTCCCCAATGTTGGCTGCCTTTGCAACCAACAACATGATGTTTAGCAAATTAAAGTCAAAGCACTTAGACAGATTTCATCATGGCCAAAGTCATGGAGATGTGGCTTAGTTAATCCATTTTGGAAGAAAGATACTGGCTGTAAATGTAATGATACATATGATGTTGATGCCATTTTTGCTGCAGGGTTGATCTGCTATTGCAGGAAGTTATTGATATTGTCAGCCTTAGGGCTTCTGGCCATGTTCTTTGAAATTTTATGACACAAGACTGTTTCTGTTGTCTCTGTTTGTGTATCAGGTTTCTGGTCATCGCAGAGACAAAGAAATGGAGTCAGCAGAGAAGACATCATACTATTATGATTAAGTGGAATAGAATACATTATTTATTACGGTCAAAGACCCATCAAACAGCAAAGTGGAATAGAATGCTTGCCCAGACAGAAGCCCCACCTTGCCCGATATCTGACCATGGGATCATTACTCAAGAAACTTCCAGTGATTAATCAAAGTTCCTTCAGTCACACTAGCACTTCCCAGAGGATCCAAGCATTTCCCAGAGGATCCATGTCCATACATGAGCTCCAGCTCATTTCCTATCTTGGACTATTTGAAATGTCCATGAAAGGCCCACTTCCCAAAACTATCTCCACAGACACACCCTGGAAACTTACTCTCTTTTACTTTATCTGAAAATATTCCTAGGCCCCTGAACCACTCCTTCTGTCCTTTGCTCAGCGAGGTCATACATCTGAGCCTCCGTCCAGTCCCTCTCCCCTCTTTCCAAGCTGGGAAAGAAAAATATCTTTTGTTTTTGAACTTCTGCTGTTTACCTTATAACCAGGAAAAGAATCCTTCCTGACTAGTTTCAAAGCACCCGTGGTTTAGCTGCTTAAATCCTTATCTACCACAACAATGAGGGATGCTCGAACATCCACCAGTTTGGCACGCATTCTATTTGCTGAGCATGAGTTGATTTTAAGTGGGCTGTTTTACTGGTTATGAGCAGCTTAAGCCCATTGTGAGTAACTTTTTCAGTCTATTCAAATAGAATGGTGCACTACAATTGGCAGCATTTAGCACGTGTACATGTGGGCAAAGTTCAATAGGAGCTGTGTTCCTGCTGCCTTCCCTGCACACACATGCTTACCATCATTTATACCACCACAGTCTCGGTTTAATCTTACACATCCCTATTCACTTCAGTGGCAAGAAAGGCTTTTGCGGTCTGATACCCACACCCCATTCCCAGGTGAGTAGAAAGTTCCCACTTAAGGACATGACGTTTCTTGTCCAAGCCACAGTGTAATCATCCAAAAATGGCAATGTTGCTCATAACTATTTGATATCAGCCTCTTTTAAACGTGCTGTGTCTGATTAAAGTGGCTAAAATGTTCCAAGGTTGTATAGTGTTAACCTAGCTAGTTGTTTGAGACCACAGTTCAGCCACGTGAAACCTTTATGTTCTCTCTGCCAAGCTCAGATATTACCCACTTCATTTGATTTGCATAAATTTTGTTTTGGGAAGTTTGTTGGAAAATAGAAAATATCTTAATAGAGAGAAGCAGACACAAATAACATCCCAGGCAGAACATTCATCTTTAATGTACTAATATGTGTTATCTAAAAAGAAACATTTTTCACTGGTTGATTTAATTATGGTTTTCATGACTTTGGCGCTAAAGGGGGGGGGAAAGAAATGTCTGTGTAAAAGTTTTATGAGAAATGAAGATGTGTCTAATATACTCTCCAGCACAATTTCCCAGAAAGAAAGCTAGCTTTTCAGAGACTAAAAGTGCCATTTAAAGCAGAGTTACACCCCTCTAAGTCCATTGAAATCAATGGGTCCAGAAGCATGTAACTCTACTTGGGCTGGCACTGTTAAGGCATGGAGAATCATACATGGCTGATGTACAGCTGCATCACTCACTCAATGAAGTCCAGAGGCTAGACAACCAGCATGATTTCTTTAGGTCATATGCAAGTTTCTCTCATATTTGCATACCATGTGTAACTATTGTACTCATTTGAACAACACTGCTTGTTGAGTGTAAAGCTCAACAAAGATTCCCTGGCCCAAAAACTTCAGCATAAACCTGGGTTAAGAATGAAGTTGTGTAACAAATTCTGTAAGTCTGATTTGGGGGTGTTGAATGTTGTTGTGCCACATGGCTTGGTACTGTTGAAACTTAGAAAGTGAATAGCTTGCTGTAGTTGTATGATAGCACTGTTCAGGACAAAGATCCCATTGGCAACCAAAGCCCTTTTGGGTTAGCCAAAGTAATTCTTTGAATCTTTTATGCAGGGCTATTTTTGGGCAGGAACACACAGGAACGGAGTTCTGTCTGGCTCCCAGGTTGACCACGCCCAGCAGGAACTCATTAGTACAATAGGCCACACCCAATAGCAGAAACTCATTAGGATTGGCTACATTAGGGGTGTGGCCTAACATGCAAAGGAGTTCCTGCTACAAAAAAAGCCCTAGGTTTTGACAACAAACAAGGTAAACAGAATAAGAAGCAAAAGGTGGGTGTGGCTGGATGACTATACTTCTGGTAACATGGGGGTGCGGCCTAATATGTTAATGAGCAATGCTCTCATGGGTGTGGCTGGATATGCTAATGAGTTTCTGTTGTTGGATGTGGCCTATTATGCTAATGATTTCCTGCTGGGCTTTTTCTACAAAAAAAGCCCTGCTTTTATGGACCCATGATGGCATGTTGACAATGTTGGCCAGTTTTCCCCTGTGTCATGGACCCTTCTATTCAGGTTTCACTGTCTGGAAATAACCACCACACCATGATCCTATCAAGTCAGGAGATAATGTAGATTGGAATCCCTACTTTCTTTGTGGCTGATTCCAATCAGTATAATGTATGTGTGCCTGTGCAGTGCCATCAAGTCCCAGCTGACATATGGCGACCCCATAGGGTTTTCAAGCCAAGTGATTAAGCAGAGGTAGTTTACCATTGGCTTCCTCTGCAAAGTCCCCCATCCAAGTACCAGCCCAGCTTAGTTTCTGAGATCTGATGAGACTGGGTTATATTATACCATTCCACATCCCAATAAGCACAATGGTATGGCTTTTTTAGCCTTTTGTTACTGTCTATGGGGTTTTCTTGGCAAAGATACTGGAGTGGGTTGCCATTCCCTACCTGGAGGCTGGCAGCCCTAGATCCCCCACCTCCACCTGACTACTGGCAAGCCTACCTAGAGATTTGGGGGTGGAGCCTGGGGAGAAAAGAGACCTCAGTGGGGTACAGTGTCACAGAGTCCGCCCTCCAAAGCATCCATTTTCTCCAGAGGAACTGAATTCCTTAGTCGGAAGATGAGCTGTGATTCTAGGAGATCCCCAGGTCCTACCTGGAGGCTGGCATCTGTAGCTCAGCCTCTTCCTTAAAATGTGTGCAAAGCGAGCTGCATGTGCGTGGAGAGCATTCTAGCACCATCCATGGCTATGTACACCAGAGTTTAAATGGGATGCTGAGCCCATGCAGTGCAGTGTAGGGATGGTCTTTTGACTCAACAGCATTATGTTTAAATCAGGCCTAATTAAGGAACCTGTGATAAGCTTTGAGTTGAAGCTCTGAGTCCCTCAAAATACAATTTTAAAACTATCTTCATCAAGCCTGGGTGTACGCACAAAATGGAAAGCTCCCCCCCCCTTGCAGAACAGCCCTGCCATAGAAACTTCCCTTTCATCTAGTGAAAATTTATTCCTTGATTAACCTGGCTGTCTACCTGTATTACAGATCCCAAGAGATGTCACCGATGGTGTTATCCTGCTTATCCCAGATGGCAGGAGGTCTCAGTCAGGATTGAACATATTTGTATAATTACCTCCGCCTTGTCTCTGCTATTAATCCTGCTCAGAATTTCATTGTGTCCTCTAAATTTTTTGGGAAGACTGATTTTTTGGTTTTAAAAAGTTAGTGTTCACCTCCAGCTTCAAAGACAATTCAGATCCTCATTAATTACTCAAGTAGACAAGCAACAAGGGGGAGGGTGTTCCTGTTTGCATACCTTTGAAAACTTGTTACAATATGGGTGGCAAGAGATTGTAAATAAAAAAGAGAGAGAGAGAGAAGCAGGGTTTTTTTTGAAGTGCAGAGTACCTTTTATCCCTTTTGTACTTGAACCTCAAATTTACCCATGAAAGTTCCCACTTTTAGCTTTTTATGTTCATAAAAAACAGCATGATGTTGATTATTTTGATGGGATTTGCCAGCTACTCAGACACTTTAACTACGATTGTAAAGCTGGGCTGCATGTAGTGTTGATTCATTCTGCCCCCCTTTTAAAAGATTTCTTGTCACTTTAAAGCTATAAAGTATGTTTGTGTTTGTGTAGATTATTCTTTTAAAAACACATGAAGACACAATTATGGCAGCAGCGGGTTCAAAGGGCAACAGGAGGCCACATGGTTTGGGGATGGAGAGAGAGATGGGAGAAAAGTATAATTTGAATCTGAAACAGGGTCAGCTTCCAAGAGAGATGTTAGAACAAAATTTGAGTCCAACGGCACCTTTAAGATGAACAAAGTTTTATTCAAGGTATGAGCTTTCATGTGCCCACACACTTCCTCAGACACAGTGAAATGGAACCTAGTCCCTACATACCATAAGGCGGAGATTAAACTTCAAATTATTACAATATGATGAAATGTTTTAACAGATGCAAACAGGAGATGTTAGGCAACTCCCAAGGCCCATAATATGCATAGGGTTGCAAGCTCTGAGTAGCAAAATTCTTGGAGATTTAGGAGTGGAGTAAGCTAACCAGGGTTATGATACTACAGAGTCCACCCTCTAAAGCTGCCAATTTTTTCCCCATAGGAATTGATCTCTGTGGTCTGGAGATCAATCATAACTGCGGATGAACTCCGGGTCCCACCTGGGAGTAGGTAACTCTGGACATTGCAGAATTACAGGAGAATGTTTAACTTTTCTCCTTTTTTCCCATGAGATAAGTGCCTGGTGGCTGTGGAGAAGACAAACTGCAATGGATCTGTTCTCTGCTATTTTCCCAAAGCATCAGGAAATGGAAGATGGCCCCCAGAGCACCATGTGACACTGACTGAACTTCTGGGGTGATTTTTTTGAGGGCAAAAGCAACTGTCTTGCTCTGTTTAGCCTTGCTGGTTCCTTGGAGCATCTCATTCTGCTTCCTCCAGGGTCTCTCCCAAGGAAATGGGACATCATCTTAAAAGTTTCTGTGATCTTGCAGGGGCCTCTGGGGCAAGCGCTTTTCCTGACACATCTTCCCTTGACCTCAGAAAAACAGGTAGTGGTAGAAGTGTGGCAGAAAGTAGGGGTGTGGCTGTGGATTTTAATTAAGGGGTGTTTTAACATTCTTTTAGTGTTGTTTTCGTCTGAAACTGTTCTTTTAAATTCCTTAATGGTTTTTTATGTTGTGGCTGGGTCTGTAAGATATGGTAAGAAATCTAACGTACAGGAGTAAATCTGCCTCAATACGGAGGTCTTAAGTAAGACTGTTTGGTGTAGTGGTTAAGTACGCGGACTCTAATCTGGGAGAACCGGGTTTGATTCCCCACTCCTCCACTTGCACCTGCTGATGTGACCTTGGGTCAGTCACAAGCTCTGGCACAGCTGTCCTTGAAAAAGAGCAGTTTGTGTCAGAGTTCTCTCAGCCCCACCCACCTCACAGGGTGTCTGTTGTGGGGAGGGGAAGGGAAAGGAGTTTGTAAGCCGCTCTGAGACTCCAAGTGAAGGGTGGGGTATAAATCCAATCTCTTCTTCTTCTTCTTCTAAAAAGAATCAAAGCAGGCCACAAATAAACTTATTATACCCTCACAGAGAGTTATGCACTTCTGAATATTCTGAGATCTTACATGTGAGAGGAATCAAATTATGGATACAACATAATGTATTTCTTAGAATGACATTAACATCTCTCAATTTGTTGCTACAAAACATTGCTACAGATGCGATAAACCTCCTTAGGAACATGCTGGGTAAAGCTTAGTGAGAGAACTCCTTGAAAAGGAGTACATCTTGGGGGAAGGGATGGAAGAGACTTTGTGGGGAGTAAAACATTCATACATTTCCCAACAACTAAATTTCCTCCTGCAAGTTACTATAAACCAGTCATACTCTGTGGCTTGTGAGCCACATTTGGCTCTGACATGCTATCTGTGGCTCCTCTGACCACCATTCAACAATCTGGCACCTGGCTCAGGTTTCAGGAAAACAGAATTGCCAGATCCCTCCTGGCAACTGGTGGAGATTGGGGGGGGGGATTACCAGGAGCAGGAGGGATCCCAGGCTATGTTGCCAGCAATATGGCAACGTCACTTCCAGCATGCACCAGAAGTGATGTCATCACATTGCATCATCACAATGATGCTCTGGTATTTGGGCAAAAACTCTTTGGTAAAAACGGCTTCTACCATAGAGTTGTTGCCTAAATACTAAAGCATCACCTAGACATCACCAATGTGATGACATCACTTCTAGTACATACCAGAAGTGCCATCACCATACTGTGACAATGTAGCCTGGGCCTCCCCCCCCCCATCCTGATCAGCGGTGGGGGCAGGGCCTGGTGACAGATCTACCACCTTCACCAGTGGGCTGGCAACCCTACAGGGAAGTGGGCAAAGCCCTTGCCTGGTGGGGCTTCTGGTTGGCAGGTGGTGCTCACTTGGAAACAGCTACCACCACTGTTCCCTCTAAGCTGAGTTGGTATGAGCCAGCTCACAGTTTTTTAGCCTCCAGCTCACAGATTTTTGCTCTAGCTCCGAAAGGATGGCCTCAAAGCAAACTAATTTATGCAGCAACCAAATGGTTTGCTCACAACTTCAATGCCCGTAGCTCACAAAGTAGGATTTTCGCTCACAAGACTCCACAGCTTAGAGGGAACATTGGCTACCACCAGAGGAATGAGGAAGCTGTAAGCTTTCTTTAAGCACAGACCTCATATCGAAGGCATAAAGAAATGTTGGTTCTTTTGGTTGATGATAATTGTGAATGTGGCTCTCTGCACCACTGCTATAAACTTTTAGGAACTTAAGCAAGCTGATTTCCCCATCTTTTTCCCCCCAAAAGACATTCAGTGGCTCTCGATATTCTGTGCTTACTCAAGTACAATGCGCATTCTCAGTCCTCATCAGACCTTTGGCCAAGTCTCCTTGTTTTTCTTAATTTACAAATAAGTGGATAACTGCACAGCCCCTGCAGTATCCAGAAATGTGTACATTGAATTCAGTACCTGTTTGTTGACCTACTCATCTAGGGTAATCAGCCTCTAGGTGGGGCCTGAGATCTCCTGGAATTACTATTGTCCACTAGGCTACAGAGACCGGTTCCCTTAGAGGAAATGGCTGCTTTGAAGAGTGGATCTCTATGGCATTATACTCTGTTGAGGTCCCTCCCCTCCCCGCCCCAAACCCTGCCCTCTCCAGCTCCACCCCTAAAATCTTCAGGAATTTCACAACCCAGAGTTGGCAACCCTGTGATAGGCACAAAATTTACCAAGTTTGTTATTAGAAGGACTGATGATTATTAATTTGGTTAAGGAGTACAAAGGAGCTGAATTCTTTATGTCTATTGCATCCTTCAAGTCTGTACAGAGTTGAAGTGTGTGTATTAAGGGTGGTAATGAGTCTGTAAAATAAGTGGATGGCTTTAAGTAACGATGCTTTATGTATGTATACTGCCATGTATACATTTATTTATTTAGAAAATGTGTATACAGCCTCTCTAGAATTTGTTCCAGACAATTCACTAATAAAATGAAACAATACCAGCAAGTGAATACGACGATAAGAAGTCAGGCCATTTAAAACATTAAAAACAAGTCATACCAATAAAACCAGACTATAAAAACCTGCAAGGACATTAAGAAGAACACAAAACAAACAGTCTAAAAATAATATTGATAAAGCAATCCTCAGGCTCAGAGCCTCCAATAAACGAGAGCCAGTGTGGTGTAGTGGTTAGACCGAGGTCAGGGAGACCCAGATTTGAATCCCCACTTTGCCACAAAAGGTCACTGGGGGACCTTGGGCCAGTCACACCCTCTCAGCCTAGCCTACCTCATAGGGTTGTTGTGAGGATTAAAAGGAAGTTAGGAGAAACAAATAAGCCACTTAGGGTCCCCACTGGAGAGGAAGACAGGGTCTAAATAAAATAAATAACAACACAGCTAAAGAGAAAAAAAAAAGAAAGGTGGGTCCCATTTCTTAAAAGTCTAGCTAGAAAAACCAGACTTCACACTTCAATTAGTGTAAGCTCAGCTTGTGGGTTCTATGGGGCAGAACTTGGGATGAATCTTGTGATATGTTAAAGAGAATAAAACAGTTTTACTTTTCACTTAACGTCATGTAACATAAACATGGATCTTAGTAACAGAATAGAACAGTGATCTTTTAAAGTCCAAACAATTAACTTTTCCCTCCTTCAAAGTCCATCTCTTTCCTCTTGTTGGTGGCCCAAGAAGTCTCCAGCTGAACACTCTGTGCACTGGCTTCCAAGATGAAGGTCCCAAATGAACTCCCCACTAGATAACACAGCCCTGAAACAATTTACAATTTACAAAAATTTACAATGTAGAAAAAAATTCTCCCTCCCTTAGCAGTGTCTATCCATAAATCATAGTGACCTTAAGCAAGGTGTTAGGAGCCTATGATTAAGGGTCATGTTCCCCAGCAGGCAGCCTGGCTTCCCTCTTCAGCTTTCCACACATTCTGCATCCTTCTGCATCTAGAGGCTCCACCCCTTTCTGGCTCCATTCCTAGCTAAGGATTACATTAGCAAAAAACAAGACGGGCTTAAGATGCTTCTCGGTGGCTGAGAACTCCAGAGGAAGGGGGCAGGTTGAAGTTCCATCCTGGTGTTGTGGGAGTACACACCTTGTCCCACACAAGTGAGCACTGATGGTGATGGTGCTCTTTAAATTGCAATGGGTTTATGATTTCTTTTACCATAATGTACAAAGCATTGTACAACATTTTTTAAAGCAAATAAACACACTCAATTATAATTACTAACTAACAGCTGTTAACAGAAGTTGCCGTTCATTCACAGGCAGACTGGTGAAGTGCTTGGGGGGACATTACGGTGAGTGCACTCTCAACACTGGGTGGCTTAGCTCTCTGGGTTCAAAATGCACACAGATGCATGGAATCAGAATCCCTACTCTATGCAAGCTTTCCCTCTGCCACAGTGCTTTCAATTTCAGCCATTTAGCAGAACGCAGGAGTGTGCTAAGCCCCCAAAACAAAGCCAGACACAGATAAACGGACTTATCTTTGTGGTTGTACAAAGTGCATTCAAGTTGCAGCTGACTTTTGGTGACCCTCCTGTAGGGTTTTCAAGGCAAGAGTCTAACAGAGGTGGTTTGACGTTGATGGACTGCCTCTGCAGAGTGACCCTGGACTTCCTTGGTGGTCTCCCATCCAAATTCTAACCAGGGCTGACCCTGCTTAGCTTTCAAGATCTGACAAGATCAGGCTAGCCTGGGCTATCCAGGTCAGGGTGTTTATCTTTACACATTCTAAGTATTGTCTGCATTCTTATAAATGGGGCAAAGTTAATGAATGTATCATAGTTAAGCACAGATATCCATTATTGGGTGGTTCTCACAACCCTTAAGAGCCACTTAAATTGGAAGAAGTCTCCTCAGGTTGGAGGTAGGGTTCCAACTTTGCTTGGTGGATAGTGAACGTAAGAAGTTAATAAGAGCCCTGCTGGATCAGACCAGTGGTCCATCTAGTCCAGCATCCTGTCTCAACCAGTTATTCTAAAGGGCCAACAACAGGGCAATAGAGGCTGAGGTCTTCCCTGATGTTGCTTCCTAGCCCTAGGGTTCAGACCGTTACTGCCTCTGATTATGGCTGTCATCGATGAATGTATATAGTCCCCTTTTAAAGTGTGTGGTCATTACTACATCCGCTGGCAGTGAATTCCACATTTTGATTACCCTTTGAGTAAAGAAGTATTTCCCTTTGTCCACCCTGAATCTACTGCCCATCAACTTCAGTGGTTGCTCTCGAGTTATGATATTTTTGGAGAGGGAGAACGTGGTAGGATACAGGTGAAATACTACCTGCAGAACTGGTCTAAGGGATATATTATTTCTCCCTGTTGACAGATTGATCGGTAGAGCCACAATGCCAGAATTCATCAATTTATTTTTGAGACAAGCATGGTTATTCATTGGAAACCTGTGCTTCCCTTGGGACGGGACACAAGGTTCAACAAATCCGGTTAATGATAAATAGTTTGGGGTTTGACCACATTTATGATGCAGATTAAATGGCTTGCGCTTTTGCTTCTCAATATGCTGTTGTATTTTGCTCGACATGGAGAAAGGGCAGGCCATGTATAATGAATTAGATTAAACTTCTGGCAGAACAGTGACAAAATGGGGGGGGGGGATAAACAATTGATTTGCAGTCATAGTTTCTCAGTACATTGCAGGGCAACTGCCTAAACTCCACTCTCATTAATAACATTTGCTCCTGGAGGCACAATATATTCCTTGAGTTTTTCCCAAGTCTGAAATTTCATTGCTGGTTGAATTAATGTCAAAATACAATGGCAGGACAAGGTGTGATTGAACTTCCACTTAAGATTTACTGATGGCTGCTGTTTGCATTGGTCTTTCCATAATCCCAGTCCACCTATTCCATCAAATCCTTCCCATGGGGCTGTATCCACCCAATGCTTTCTCCTGGGGGAGGAATGGGAGAAGACTACCAGCTGTACCCAAAATGACGACTGCTTCTTAAATGGACAGTTCTATGTGGCCTGCTCCAGAGTGAGCTCATCAAGCAACCTGGTGATCCTAGCACCTGAGGGCATAGGAATCAATGGGGGGAGCTCCAGGGCCGGCTCACCCGCTAGGCGAGCTAGGCATTCGCCTACAGCGCCGGGCCCTGGATGGGGCGGTTAGCAGGCCCTGGATGGGGCGCTGAAGTTTGCCTCCTCCCCCAAAAGCCCGCACACTGCCTAAGTGCTCCGCCGAAGTTCGCCACCCCCCTGCTCCGCTGCTGAAGCAGCCACATCCCTAGCCAGCCAGCCGTCACCGAGCCCTGGATTGGGTGCTGAACTGCACCTCCCCCCTCATCCTCCATGCCCTCCGTTCGGGCTGTGCCTAGGGAGCCGCTTGCCAGAATCCTCTCTGCTGCTTCCTCCTCTGGCCAACCCGCTTGGCCTCCTCTTCCCGGCTCCACGGCATCCTTTCCCCACCCTGGAGATTTGCAGGGCCGCTGAGGGAGGAGTTTCCAGTCCTTCCTGACCTCGGCCTTCTCCCCCAGACTCGCTGGCTGCTCTCTTGCTCTCCTGCCACTCCGCTCCCTCCCGGGGGCCCTCCGGAGAGCCCTCTCCTCATGCCTGGTCTTGGGCTGCAGGTGGAGGTGCCAGATGCATGGGTGGTGGCAGCGCTGCTGCTTTTGGCCAGGCCCAGACATTGATGGGAGGCAGCCGAGGGTCGGCATCCACCGCAGTACTCTGCAGCTGTTCCGGGCCGGCCAGGTCTTGGGCCACCTCTGCCGGGCACACTGCCGCAGCAGGAGCTGCTGACAGCTGCCCTGTGCCGGGGAGCCTCGGCTCGGCTGGTGGGGGGGAGGCTCGCCCGCAGGATGAAGAAGCAGCCAAGGGGAGCCGGAGAGCAGCAGAGGCCACAGTGGTGGGTGAATGAGTGAGAGAGGCAGCAGCCAGGACAAGGAGGGTACGGGAAGGCTGGCTGACCGACCACCGGCCAGCTGAGAGGTCTCCAGGCCCCACCGGGAGGTTGGCATCTGCGCTCGCCTAGGGCGCAGAAACACCTTGAGCCAGCCCTGGGGAGCACATTTCCTCCCTTTTGACCCAAGTAGGGGGTTGAATTTCTAAAAATCCCTTCTTAGCAAGCACCTACGCCACGGTGGGAGCGCTCTCCCTGAAATTGGTGTCTCTAGGTCCAGCGGTTTGGCCTGGGCATTGATTTTAGGGTGAGGGGACTCTCATACACACACACACACACACACACAAACACACACACTAGGAAAAAGGTCCATTGTGGAAATAAATACAACAAACTCTAAAGAGAGGCTCTGGGCGGGTGCCCTGGCCTTGGACACTCAGTGTCAATTTGCTGTGGCGACCTCAGCAGGGTATAATGACACTGAGTCCACCATTTTCTCCAGAGGAACTGATCTCTACTACCAAAAGAACAGTTGTAGTTTTGAGTGATCTCCAGCCCTCACCTGGAGATTGGCAATGATGGTTCCCCAGAAGGGAATGGTTGTTTTGGAGGGTGGAGTCTATGGCTTTGTACCTGTCCGAGGCCCCACACCTCCTGAAACCTCACCCTCTCCAGGCTCCATCCCTCACATCTCCAGGAATTTCCCACCTGCAGTTGGCAACATTATCTCCTGGCCAGCCAATTATCAACCTACCTTTATTTCCCCCTCACTCTTCAGCTTTCCACCCGCACGCACACACACCTGCAACCTCTCCCATGCTCTGAAGCCCTGACTGCTACGTCACATTGGCTGTCATACGGGGGCCACCTCAGCAGCATCTAAGGATACAGAGCTGACTCCGTCATGCAGCAACTCGGGTCTCGAACTGCTAAACTACCAACCTTCCACAGCGTCTTAACCACTTGAGCCACCACAGTTGTTAAGCTATAAGTTAGTAAAAACAATTTCTTTGTGTAAGTTAGTGTAAGGGTAAACCATGGGCAATGTACCGTAAGTAGAAATAAAGTGTGCTGGTGGTGATGGGGGGGGTGGTGTTGGTGTAGTATTGACTTTTCATTGGTTAATTGGAGTAAAAGTTCTGCAAGATCCTGACGTCATTTTGTCCACATTTTGCCCATATATGTTTAGGCTGCTGAAAAGTTGTCAGCATCTTGAATTTTCTTTGGAATAGATGCTTCCTTTGATCATGATCAGTCAATAAAGAAAAGAACTTCTACCCTATTTGTTAGTAGTAATTGGACCCCTTCTTTGAACTCAGCTGAAATTATTTTTTCTCTGTCACACGCAAGCCTTTTCATTTCACCCAAGTTCATTACTGGTGATTCTAATGCATTTCTTTTAAGACATTTTTAAACTGCTTACATATTCCATATATACCCACAACTGATGCTGGAGTAGTGCTAAAATTGCATAAATTTAAAGAAAAGAATTTGGCACAAAGAAAGAAAAATGGCACAGGAAAGAAGCAAACAAAATGAAGATTTCCAAGTAAAAATGGTGGGATTCTGAGATTTGATAACATCTCTAATGATACTTAATCTGGTGTCAGAATGCATTTTAAACTTTCTGCAAGGTAGAATGTGCCATTTATTCTAGCACTGAAGACACCAAAATACTACCAGCAAACCATTGCAATATCTTCTCTCTTTCCCCCTCTAAATACATAGTTTTTAAAATGTGTTTTGTAGACATCTTTTTATATGATAAAAAAGAAACAAAACTCACTCTGTATCTGTCTTTAGAACAACTAATTTAATTCATTAAATGGGTTTTGTAGAATGAAGCTGGAGTTGTTTAGTGATTTATAAGATGCTCTTTGATTCTTTCCTAGCATTAGTGAGAACGAAGCGATTTCAAGTTAACAAGCTATCCATTTTGGAGAGCAAACCTTTGATTTAAGCTGCCATTTCAGATGCTGAAATAAATTATTTTTAAATGCCATTTTTGCATTTCAAAAAAATGATGTTTGACTTCCTAATGGAGGGGGAGGATGTATAAAAATGATAGTTGTAGGGGATTAACATAATTCCTAGGATAACCCCCGAAATCTTTAAAGTACCACTTTGTCATTAACTAATACAGGACTTCATTCAGAGAGAATAGTTGATTATGTGTCTGTGATCATACCCTAAGTGTTGAAATCTAGCTTCCTTGATGGTGCCCACTGCCTTTTGCAAACTTCAGCTTTCATGCTGAAATGGGTATGTTTCTAGATCTCTGTAAGTCAGCACTGGACAGCTATTATGTGTACACATTCTACATATAAACTATACAGTAGGTTGTATACAGTTCAAAAGTGCCACTTTCCCTAAAGGAAATGCAAGAAAAAGTCCCTGGTAGCAACTTGTACTGTCAGACTTCTTGTATGCACACTTGTGTTTCTGCTTGCACAAGATCTTGTAGAATCAGTTTCTGGGCCCTGTAATACAAAGGAAGGAAAGTTCTAGGTGTTGCATGAGATCTTGCACAAGCAGAACCACACTAAGTCAGTTTATGTTGCACATCACTGGATCCAAATCAATGTAACCTGTCCTATAAAGCCAACTACGAAAAGCAGAGAAACTAAATAGTTGACAAAATAATAGACCAATATAGAAGGAAACAAACTAGGGAACATTTCCCTCCACCTTCCAGCATTCAGTCATGCATTAGGGTGACCTAGAAACAGAACTTAGAAAACAGCTAAGCAGATTGGAGCATGCTGGGTTTGAGGTTTAGTAGGGATGGAAGCAGGTTTATTGTCAATCCCGATGATTTCCCCAAATGCATCCCCATACCTTCTGAATGTCTGCCATTCATCCCTGTGGGAGAGGTTACAGGTGGAGTGCTGTAGCTCAGTGGTAGAGCATCAGCTTTGAATGCAGAAGCTCCCACATTTAATTCCTGGCATCTCCAGTTAAAAGCATCAGGTAGCAGGTGATGTGAAAGATCTCTGCCTGAGATCCTGGAAAGCTTCTGCCAGTCAGAGTAGACAATTGTCTGATTCAGTATAAGGCAGTGTCATAAGCTCAGGATTGTGCACATGGAAGCAAGAGTGGGTGTGATCTGTGTCCCCCCACCTTTGCTCCTCTGTAGGGTTTCCAGGTCTCTCTTGACAACCAGCAGGGGATGGGGGAGACTTAGGAGAAAGAGGAAGGGCCAGGCCACATTACTGGAATCGCACAGGAAGTAGCATCATCACTCTGCGATGTGGATGTGACACTCTAGTATTTGGGCAAAAACTCTACGGTAAAAATGGCTTCTACCATAGAGTTTTTGCTCAAATACCAGACCCTCACCCAGACTTTGTTGGCACGCCCAGTTTCTAATATAAACCAGGAAAATCTCTCTGTAAAATCCAATGAATGCATTTCAATTATTGGCCCACAGTTAAAATGAGGTAATTCTGTACTGTCAACTTCTCCAAATTCAGAAAATGTCTATGTCCGGGATGGCCCCCCTGAATCACTGACTGCCCCCCTTAGTGGGTCCAAGCAAAAGATGGTCCTCACCCTGTCTAAGGTTGGTGGGAGCCATTGCTGCAAGTCAACTTCCTAATCCTTAGCTGGAGCCAGTACAAGCGGCCTGGATGAGGTGGTGATGAACAGTGTTCCCTCTAAACTGAGTTAGTGTGAGCTACCTCACAGATTTTTAGCCTCTGGCTCATACATTTTTGTCTTAGCTCAGGAAGGATGGCTCCAGAGCAAACTAATTTATGCAGCAGCCAAATCACTCACTCACAACAGTAGCTCACGAAGTAGAATTTTTGCTCACAGGACTCCATAGCTTGGAGGGAGCCTAGGTCTCACTGCAAGCCATTGGCCTGGGCCCAGACAGGATAGGTGCAAGTGAGAACGATGAGGGCCTGCTCTGTCTTCCTTCCTCCCACCTTCAGGGGGAATGGTTGGGGGAAGTCACCCACCCAGCACAAGTCATGGAGCAGCTGCCCTTGTGGCCCATAGGCTAAAATCGACCCTGAGTCTAGCCATCCTTTTTACTCAGCCTCAACTGGTTCCCCTCCTTACGACATCCCCCATTCCACAGGCCATTGCTCTCTATATGTCTCATCCCACCCCCAGTCTAGACTTTATGGAGATCGGGGGGGGGGGCTTCCTCACAGAAAAGCTTATTGAAACCTACCTCCTTCCGTTTACCTCAATAACAGCTGCCAGATTGTTTTAGCAAAGAGTCTTCCAGGAATCACTCACAACATGCTGCTTGTAATGGAGGCTGCAGTGATATGCTGGCTTTCTGTCTACATACTCATACCCCACTGATCATAATGATGGGCATTTCTCTAGTACCATTTCAGTTTTGACAGAACCTCATGTATTTGCCTTTGTAGTTTCAAGACCCAGGTGTGCCTTCCATTGTTCCTGTCTCTTTGTATGCATTGGTTATGTCATTTCTGCAGTTAAACAGCACTTCTTCATCAGCTCCTTGCATGAATCTCCTATTTTTGTGTACAGGCATATGCCCACCCCAAAATAAATGCTGGAATACTTCCATATGTGTTTGCTGTTGTACATATATGGCTTGTTGGAAAGAAAAGGTTGTGAATCTGGGGTGTTGTATTTTTCTCTCCCCCCCCCATATATTTTTTTACTTTGTGAAATGCAGAACTGTTACACTTTGAGTCCTTTGCAACTAATTGCCTCTCATAAACCTTTCTAATTAAAGACTTCTTTGCAAAGGATAGCACCTTTTTAATAGTGATTTTTTTTTTACCTCAAGGCTGTGAAAAACAAGGCTGAGAAATACATAAATGTGAAGTTGAGAAATAAGGTGTGAAAAACTTAATGGAAGACAGATTAAGTGGACCAAAAAAATGACGGTTTAAAAAGAGTTCAGGATTTCTATCAGAGATCTGGGCAGCTACATTTCCAGCTCAGGGTATAAATCACTAGGCCAGATTTAAGAGGGAGGCAACTGGGCCACTGGGCGTGTGGGTATTGAACTCTATGGGTCTTTCTCACAGAGCTACCCACTCAACTCTCCATTGATGGCTGAAACAAAAACTTGTAAAGCAGGCAGTGCTAACCTGCTTGGCCATATGGTTGCTTTAACATTCTTTTTGTTGCTCCCAGGAAGATGTACAGCATCACTGCTTATTTAGCAAACCGTGTGAGTGACTGTGAGGTCATCAACATGATACAAATGACAGAGCATCACAAGAGTAGTAAGCATCCAACCCACATGTTTGCAGTGCTAGTTTGGCTGGTGTTAGTGGCGATACCTTTCATCTTACATAATGGTGATAAATATGGACATCGAAGTTGTGAAATGGGCTCCTGATGTAGAAAGTTAGAGGGGGTGCAGAAGACACTGCCTGGATGGGGTGTCATCTGGGGTCTGCTCTGAGGATCATTGCTATAGTTAGATACTTCAACCATAGTTGAGAACCAGAGCCAGAAGTGCAGCAGGCAAAAGGTCCCAAATCTGTTTTCTAGACAAGGGCAGGATCCTAACATTACACAAGGCCTCTGCAAGCTAAATGTTTCATGATCCCTGACAATATCAGGAGCTGATCTACATCCCTATTCCTTTCTATAACTGAAGAGGTCACTGAAGATTAACCACACACCATCCATGATTGCTCCTGAGGGAGCCATTAAGTTTGTATGTTCTGACTGTGCTTATTAAGAAGGGAAAGTCCCTGTTTTCTAGTATCCAGTGGTGGGGTGGAATTTCCTTTTCTGTAATTCAGGGTTTTTGTTTTTTTTAGATACAGCCTTTGATTCCTCTTGCACTTTCCCCTCTTTTAAAAGGGGTATTTCTCTTTCATTTCTCCTTGTAGATAAATCAATCCCCTCTTTTGTAACTTCAGCCCTAACTGTTTAATCAAATCAAAGGTTATTGTACAGTCAAAGAACAGCATAGATAAAATACTACAAAAAAACCCACAAAGTTAAAATTGATATAAGTAAAAAATAACACAAATTAAAATAGACAATAATATAAATAGACAGTAATATAAATGGGTGGTATTTACATAAACCCTGATAAGGAAAGCAACTGATGGATTTTATAGGCTGTTGCACAAAATTTGCAACTGAGGCTGTAGTTGTTGGATTTCTGTCTTCTAGGAGTAACCTAATGTATCCCAAGCTCATTCTTCCAGGTATTCTATTGATCAAAGGAGTGATGGTCCGGATGTGAGCATCTTGATAGAAGGGTCAACATAGAAGAACGTGATCTACAGTCTCAATTTCTTCCTCATTTCTCCTTTTCCCACAGGGAATTCTTTTAATCTGCCCTGCTAAAACAGCAGAGGGAACCTAGCACCCCACAGGGTGATTCTCTAGCAGGAAAGTAGGAAGTTTTGGGAAGACATTTCCTGCCTCTGAGTATCGGAAATTGTGCAGAAGCTCCATTTCTCTCTTAGAATTTCTCTTGGATCCAAATGGAGCTGATTTGGAAAAGAAATAGATTGCTGTATTTCAGGGATAAATTGGGTAAAAAGGAATGAAGAGTAATTTCTCTTAATAATTCTAGTATCCACCCCATTAAATAATATTTGCTATTCTGTCCCTTATTTTCTTTTGAAGATGCCTTCTTACAATATTCTTAGTACAAGATGCTCACAACTTGACACTTAACAGTGTGTGTCTGCTAGGGTATGTTTTGAGCTTTGAGTAACCTATTGTAGGTAGAGTTGCCAGGCTTGGGAGGCAGAGACATGAGGGCATGTGACATTGGCAACATCATTATGTTACTTCTGGGTACAGCCCAGGAGTGACAGTGGATAGCTCTAGGAATCACCAGAAACTCTGTGGTAAACCCATAGAGCTTCGAGTGATTTTTTTGAGCTACTCATACTGGAACAGGGTCTGGCAATGGTTTTAATTCCCCCCCCCCAACCGCTTGCAGTTCATTTGAGACAGTTGCATGCATTCAGCTTGCAGGAAGCTCCTTGCAGGAAGAGCAGGATAAACTTGTGATAGATAGTTCCTGACATCTAATGGTACTATTGAAATCTGTACTCCGTTGTCCAGCTTGTGTCATTACACATATTCTTGGATCAGAAAGTGAAACCAGAGGTTGAAAACCTCTGAGGATTCTGAACCCTGGGGATTAGGGGCATGGGCTGAAGCAGGGATCCTTCCGAAATTTCTCCTCCTCCTCCCAAGCCAGGTCTTGCTTTCAAAGTGGAGGAATCCTCTATTAGACTCCTCATTTCCAAAAGTTTAGCTACAGTGTTGGGCATGCGCAGGTTGCAGATTTCAAGTGTCTGCCATTCCTTTGTTTCTCTTCCTCCTCCATGTTACTGATGGGCATGCAGGGATTAATAGCACACTGCAGAAGACCAATAGCAACATACACTGCACATGGGTGCTATCAGGACTCTTTTCTGTCCCCATGGGCTTATATCAGTAACACAGAGAGGGGGGGAAGATATAAATCAACTGAAGGGATGGAAAACCAAAAGAAAGGGCTCATGTTCCAGTTTCAAAAGTAACTGGTGAAATCATCCTTGTTAAACAGGAATTAAGGAGGAGTGAAAGGCAAAGCAGAATCAACCCATTCAGGAGGTGGTCCCAATGCAGGAGGAGACTGGGATGGGTGTGCAGCTTCAATGAGCATCACTGTCTGACCTTACTGGGGGACATAGAGGTCCAAAGGCGAGATAGCTAATAAGGAGCTTGTGGTTTCCTCTTCCAAATGCTGGAATTTGTTATTTATTGCATTTATACCCCTCCCTTTCTTCCACTAGGCAACTTGCTTCCACAGGATTCCCAAAGTCTCTTATCCAGGTAATGACTGAACTTGAGACAGTTGCATGCATTCAGCTTGCAGGAAGCTCCTTGCAGGAAGAGCAGGATAAACTTGTGATAGATAGTTCCTGACATCTAATGGTACTATTGAAATCTGTACTCCGTTGTCCAGCTTGTGTCATTACACATATTCTTGGATCAGAAAGTGAAACCAGAGGTTGAAAACCTCTGAGGATTCTGAACCCTGGGGATTAGGGGCATGGGCTGAAGCAGGGATCCTTCCGAAATTTCTCCTCCTCCTCCCAAGCCAGGTCTTGCTTTCAAAGTGGAGGAATCCTCTATTAGACTCCTCATTTCCAAAAGTTTAGCTACAGTGTTGGGCATGCGCAGGTTGCAGATTTCAAGTGTCTGCCATTCCTTTGTTTCTCTTCCTCCTCCATGTTACTGATGGGCATGCAGGGATTAATAGCACACTGCAGAAGACCAATAGCAACATACACTGCACATGGGTGCTATCAGGACTCTTTTCTGTCCCCATGGGCTTATATCAGTAACACAGAGAGGGGGGAAAGATATAAATCAACTGAAGGGATGGAAAACCAAAAGAAAGGGCTCATGTTCCAGTTTCAAAAGTAACTGGTGAAATCATCCTTGTTAAACAGGAATTAAGGAGGAGTGAAAGGCAAAGCAGAATCAACCCATTCAGGAGGTGGTCCCAATGCAGGAGGAGACTGGGATGGGTGTGCAGCTTCAATGAGCATCACTGTCTGACCTTACTGGGGGACATAGAGGTCCAAAGGCGAGATAGCTAATAAGGAGCTTGTGGTCTCCTCTTCCAAATGCTGGAATTTGTTATTTATTGCATTTATACCCCCTCCCTTTCTTCCATTAGGCCACTTGCTTCTACAGGATTCCCAAGAAGTCTCTTATCCAGGTAATGACTGAACTCCTGTCTGCTTTTCTTTTAGCCATGTGTTGCATCATGTGCCCTGTAACTGTATTCCAGAAGCCAGGGTCTCGGTTTCCCTTCTTATTTATTTTGACCCACAATTTCAGCATACTTGTAAAGCTTGCCAGCATTTGACATTATGCCACTGTGTCTAGAAGGCAACTTATTTATGCATTTCAGTTTCAATCTTTCAAATGGATTTTCAGTGGATTTTTAGAAAAATCCAACATAGTGTATGATATTTGTATATGAATTCAGAACCTGCTTACTTGTCGTGCCTTTTGTGACTCATAAGGGGCAATCGAGTTGTTGACATGCACATCTTAATTGCAAAAGAAGTCTCTACATTGGTGTCTGTGCGGAATCTTGCAAAGGCTTTAAGGGATTGTTATGCCCGCTTAGACAGCTGCTAATTTTTTTTGCTGAGGTTTATGGCTCTCGAGTTGCATCCTGATCCAACCAAGTCCCTGGAGGGTTGTGTAATCCAGAGAATTGCAGCAGTAGATCTAGTGGCAATTTGTAAGAGTGCTTGCTTTCTCACTCTGTGTACATTATGTGTGTTTGTATATTATATTTAATATATTATTGCTAAATGCAATTAATTCTGGTTTTGAAATAGCAGCTAAGCACTGGTGCTAACTAAACATAAATGGAGATTTCCTAGCTCAGGGGTTTAAATGGCGAACATAGAGTCACCTGTATACAGTATACACTGCTTAATATGAACAGCTTTAAATTATTCAAATCCAGCAGACTGAACTGGAATTGAGGACATAATTCCTCCCAAGCTCCGTCATGTACTTCTCATTGCCTGGTAATGATAACCTAATTCTTCCATAAGGAATCTTTAATAATATAGTGTCATGTCTTGAAATTTAACAATTGAGTTAGAAAATGATACAATCCAGTAGTTTAAGGAAACCCATTAAGCAAAGCTTGAATAAATCATTGTCAAAGAACACTGTTCTCTCTGTTAGCTGGTATCTTTCTTCTTGGGCCCCTAGGCAAACGATTTATAGGGGAAGATTAGATTTGTTAACCAACAGCTGATGGTAGTAGCTCTGCTCTGAAAGAGGTCATGGTAACAAGTGGTCCTCATGCTGCTTTTTACCAACAAAGGATGGCTCTCCAACCACATTAGCTTGCCTTCAGAAGTGTGAATACATAAGATCAAGGCAAAGCAAATCTCTCACTAATCCCTACCAGGTTGGGTATTTTCTTGCTCATGAATCTGCAAGGGAGTCACCTCTCACCTACTGGGATGTATACCTGTATGCATGTGATCAGAGGCTGGGTCTTCCACAAGACTTAAACAGGGTTATCCCAGCTGTTTCAACCATGTTGCCTGCCTGCTGCCCTAAGCTCAAGGGTTAATTTTGTTCTGGAGATCCTATATTTCTGAGCAAACCTATTTCTACGTAACTGAATGTTGTCTGGTAAAAAGTCAGCCTATATTTGCTAGATAGAGAGAATAGGATTCTGGAAAACAACCTCCAAAATTGGAGGGATTTAGTAAAAGTTTCTCTTTGGGGGGGGTTGAATTGAGGTAGACCCAGGGGTCATTTCCTGCAGGAGCGCACAGGAGTGGAGCTCCAGCAGTAAAGAGCCCAGGGGGACGGGCACATGCAACAAGCCTCACCCCCTGCTCCCAGCAGCCCTCAGTCAGAGCAAGAAGCAGCCAGGTAAGTTGCAGAGACCCCCCCGGCCCCCTGGTCCAAAACAGTCCAGTGGCACCTTTAAGACCAAATTTTATTCAGGTACAAGCTCTCTCTCCTCTGTGAGGACAGATCTGTATCCCCCCCCCCCAATAGCTAGCAATCCAAAACAGTCCAGTGGAGCCTGAGCGGTGGGTGTTGCCTTCTGGCACACTTATGGTGATGTCAGGGGGTGTGGCATATGCAAATAAGTTACGCTAATGAGTTATGCTAATGAGCTCTTGCACCTCTTTTTTTACGAAATGACCCCTGACCCTAATATATTCTCCACCAGTGTGGGGAGCAACACTACCCTGAGCAACACTCATGTGACTCAGAACACATTTATGGGACTCAAAGCATAATCATGCATGGGCAATCAGGGTTGTCCTCTAGACTAATACATTTCTCCTCTACAGGCAACCCCTTTCTGTTTTGGAGCTAATTATAGCCAGGTTTACAATTAAATCTTAATACTTATTGTAGATATCCTAAAACTCAGTCTATATCCCTACTTCTAACCATGATAACAAATTATGGTTTGGTTCAAGATTTGCTTTCAAAAATACCAATGCCATAGATAGCTGAAAAACTGAAAGGGAAAGATAATGGCTGTACAAGGGGAGGGATGTGCAGGTCAATGGGCCACTCTTCATTGTGCACTGGTATTAGATGGTCGGAGAGTATTTTTTATCAGTACCAGGCCTGTATAAATGATAACTAAAGGGATTGGATGGGGGGCTGATTACGTATCATTGCAATGAACAAGAATGTTGAAGTGTTGTCATGAAGTATAAGAAGACGCCTGCTGGATCAAACCATATAGTCCAGGCTATTTCACATGATGGCCAACCAATTGCCCTGGTGGACTAACAAACATGGCACAGAAGCCAAGGTCTTCCCCTGATGTTGCCTGCTAGCACTAATATTCAGGGTTTTGCTGCCTCCTGATACGGAGTTTCCCTTTAATCTTCATGGTGAGTAGCCGTTGATGAACCTATCCTCCATGAATCTGTTTAATCATCTTTTAAAGTAATTTATGCTTGTAACCATCACATCTTCTGACAGTGAATTTCACAATTTCAATTACACGTTAAGTAATTCAGGTCTGTCCATCCTGAATCTGCCCCCAAGAATATTCCCATCGTAAATATTGGTGCAGCAGATCTTAGGATTCATTCCCAATTCCTTCTACGGCAGTTGCAACTTTGCTGTCACATCTACCCCAACTTAAAAGGCTTTGGGGGAGCTGGCATTTATTAATTTATTTATCTTCCCAAATGTATGTAAGGTAAAATCCTATCTTTGCGTTATGACAGAGCCATTAATTACAGACTGAAAGCTCAAGTGTTATGCCATTCAGAAGTTTTCACAATTAAAAGTTTTATTCCAGGAGGAACTGGAAAACAAATGAAACACCACCAGCAAATTAAAGGCTTTATAGGTCAGCCATCCCATTAGGTCTCTTTAGGGATGCTGTTCTCACATAAAGCATGCCATAACCTATTTGCATAATGATTCCATCTTAACTGTGCCTTCTGCTCATTTATGGCATGTTGTTTATTCTTCTGTAGAGCTGATATTGTAGAAATTCAGGGAGTGCAGACGCTGTGCTATTTATGGCAAGCAGAAACACTGCCATGTTCAAATACATTTATCGCCAACACTAGCGACACCAAGACAACAGCAACAAATTAGCACACTGCAATCAATTTGCATCATTGTAATAATTTTATCACAGCTTTCCTCTTCCCCTTTTCTCTGGTTTGTGTGTGTGTGTTTTGGAATTTTGCACCAAGTCAGTTTCCAAGGTATATCAAGCCCGATGACACATGGTACTGGAGCACAGAACATACAAAGGCCAATGTTTGGTGATACCAGGATCAGTCATAGAGATAATGTAGGAGATATGAAAGCAGCAAAATAAAAGATACTTAATAATGTGGCTTGGTCATTTACAATGGTAGCCGTGGTGGCAGAGCAACTGTTTTGCATGCAGAAGGTTGTGGGTTCAATCCCTGGCATCTCCAGTTAAGAGGATCAGGTAGTAGGTGATATGAAAAATCTCTGCCTGAAACCCTGGGAAGGCATTGCCAGTTAGAGTAGAGAATACTGACTTTGATAGACCAATGGTCTGATTTGGTGTGAGGCAGCTTCATGAGTTCAATGCGTAACAGGATACATTTGTAGCAGCATAGTGCTCAAATCTCTGTAACCTGTTTAGTCATAAATCAAATGTTGGTGACTGCCTAGGGCAGCAGTCTGCAAAGGGATCCTAGATTTGGTCTGATGGGAAAGGTTTTTCCTCTTTTCAATGGTACCTTTAGTGAAGGAGGTTTGACTTGCTTGGGAAACATCAGTGAGCGGGCTTTGTTGTGAGGAATGTTTAGGGGAGTGGCAAAGTATTTGAGTGACAGCAAGAGGGGGACTGACTTTGATAGACCAATGGTCTGATTTGGTGTGAGGCAGCTTCATGAGTTCAATGCGTAACAGGATACATTTGTAGCAGCATAGTGCTCAAATCTCTGTAACCTGTTTAGTCATAAATCAAATGTTGGTGACTGCCTAGGGCAGCAGTCTGCAAAGGGATCCTAGATTTGGTCTGATGGGAAAGGTTTTTCCTCTTTTCAATGGTACCTTTAGTGAAGGAGGTTTGACTTGCTTGGGAAACATCAGTGAGCGGGCTTTGTTGTGAGGAATGTTTAGGGGAGTGACAAAGTATTTGAGTGACAGCAAGAGGGGGAGATAGGATGCTCAGTGGGGCTATAATTAGAGAAAGGGTGCTTTAGGCAAGTGAGTGACATTGGTCCATTAGAGTCCACAGCTCTTTGACAAGTAGAGAAGGAGGGTGCACAGGCCCAGTAGGGAAATGCCTGGGAAGGTGGCATTCTGATGACTGCAACTCACACCACACCTATTATCAGAAAAACCCTTGAGACTTCTGAAGGCACACTCAATCCAGATAAAACGTATAACATGCCCAGATGTGTGGAAAAGTTTTCAGGCCTGCTAACCTGGGAAGTGACTGAACCAGAGCATGGTTGGTTTAATGTTTAGATGACAGTTTATAGACCCACATTATTGAGAGCTACATAGGGAAAAGTAGGAAGACATAAAAAACAATGTATTGTTGCGAGTTACAAAAGGAAGGGGAGGGGGAGGCAAAACATAAAAGAAGAACTTAAACAGAAAAGTCTGTGTTCCATTTGTAAACTTCATTAAATGACTATTACCGTACGACTCTCAAAATGAGGCTTTGCTAGTACTTAAAATATCTTGATAATGGATGGGTGGTGATTGGGTGAGTGATGGATTGTCCAGGTAGCTCATTTACCAGATTGTAAATGATCTCTTGTGGCTTTTAGCACAAGTCTAAGTTGGTCATGTGAGTGTCTGTAGCACTTCTATCATTCACGGGGGTTTCCGTGGTAATTTTACAAGTTGTGCTGGGGAGATGCCTGGAGGGAGTGATGTGTGACTCTTGCACTTATTTTAGCTTTGCTCGTGCCAACAGAACTTTAATGGAGATGCAAATTTCAGGTTATGTTCCTTCCAGGAATGTACATGATTAATGGGGAGTAACTGCAAGGTATCTTGCCCAGGGCCCTCCATAATTTCCATATTATTAATTAGTTTTGGTGTGGGAGAAGAAATACATAGCAAGAAATGCTAAGAAGGGAAAGCCGAAATGGAGATGCACTGCTAATCTCACTTACTGGTATATTTTGGTAAAGGGTATAAAGTACTGAGACTGATGCATGGAGTAGTGATTTCAGCTCATACTTTGTTAGTACATCGAACAACTTGAGTTAACTAGCGTGGCCCATGACCCGCTTATATTCCCATTCAAAACACACCCAACACCCACACCCACACCAGTGACTGGATTATTTACACACAACTCCCCCTATTGGTTCTCTACTAGAATCCGAGCTGACTGATAGGTGAGTTCTAGGATCTGTAGCCGCTATTGTTCCACCGGCAATTGCTGGTAGGCCTGTGCCAAGTCCAGCTTGCCAAAAACCTTTGCCCCAGCCAATGAAGCCAGTATGTGACTGTCCACCAGTCCTGTATGTGTGGTCCTGAAGTGCCTTATTCATTGTACACTTATAATCGGCACAAATTCTAACGTCCCCGTTCGGCTTACCGGGGTGACTATGGGGGTCTCCCACCAGGCATGTGGCACGGATTCTAGCACCCCTTGCTCCACCAGTTCTGCCTCAATCTTTGGCCGCAGCATGAACGGGGGCCTCCTGGCCTTCATTCGGATGGGCCTCACTGTGGGGTCTAGTTCTAGTGCAAATGGGGGTCCTGAGTATTGGCCCAGCATACCATCAAATACCCCCAGAAACTCATTACATACTACATTAAAGTCCAGTGCCGGTACTTGGTTTACACCCATCATTCCAAAACCCAGAGGACCGAACCATGAGAGTTCCAGTAGGCTCGTGAGTCTCCCTTCCACCACCACCAAGTCCAGTAGTCCATCAAAATCCTTGTACCTAACCCTGAATTTGCCCCATCCCCTGATGGCCATCGGGTTTTTTTGGAAGTCCCGTAGGGATAGGCCCAGCGGTTTCATCAGGAGGGGTGCCCCCCTTGGACAGAGCCTCTGCAGGGTCTCCGCCAAAATGATAGAGAATGAAGACCCAGTGTCCAATTCCATTCTACATGGGGATCCCTCTATCATCATGGTTACATGCATTTTGTTGGGGGCGTCAGGGGGCAAATTCAGTACCTGATGCTGGTGGTGGTTGACGGTCAGGGTGTAAAGGTCCATTGCTTTCTGGTGTGCGGTTGACCTCCGGCAAGTCCCCCAGGAGTAGCAAACACATGCATGATGGCCGGTTTTACCACAGGTCTGGCAGATTGCATCGCAGAACCAGCAGGATCAGCACTCGTGGTCTTCCCCGCAGCTGGCAGAGGGCGTAGGGGCACTGGTCTTGACAGGCACTGTAGCAGATGGTCATGTGGCTGGAGTTGTTGACTTACACCCTTCAGGCTGAGCTGGGTGCCGTACCTGGTGAGTTTCCTCGTTGTCTGAGATGTCGGAGTCTTGGGCGGTGATGGCCTGGTGTGTGGTGGTGGCCTGATGATCTCGTTGAGATTTCTCATAAGCGGAAGCAGCCCGGAGTGCCTTGTCAATCTTGAGGTCCTCCAGGCCAATGAGCTTCTTTCTTAGTTTCAGTTCCTGGACCCCCCAGAGTCACAGTTGATAGCTAGCTGGTGGATATCGGCTAAGAAATCGGTGGCCGATTCTCCGGACCTCTGAGTGCATGCCATGAAGTCCATCTGCATTGCCATTTTGGAGGGTTTCAGTGTGAAATGGTCCATCAGGGCTTTTACCAGCTTGTCATAGGTGGCCTCTTCCAGGGTTTTCGGGGTGATGAGGCCTTGGACAAAGCAGATCGTGGTGACCCTGCATGTGCTTAGCAGCCAGGATTTCTTCAAATCGGCATCCACGGTTCTCTGGATCTTGAAAAAGTGTTTCAGCTGTTTGACCCAGGCTTCCCAGAGTTTGGGATGTGCTGGATCGTAGGTGGATATTTGTTCCAGAGTGGCAGCCATGACTCGAGGAGCTGGAACAGTGTGGTGCATGGTGTCCTGGAGACAGGTGTGTGGTGCGTTGCTCTCTGCCGCAGAGTCGGAGTCAGGTTCACTCATCGGGATCCCACCTTTGTCACCAGTATAAAGTACTGAGACTGATGCATGGAGTAGTGATTTCAGCTCATACTTTATTAGTACATCGGAGAACTTGAGATAACTAGCATGGCCCGTGGCCCACTAATATTCCCATTCAAAACACACCCAACACACACACCAGTGATTGGATTATTTACACACAGCTCCTCCTATTGGTTCCCTGTTAGGATCCGAGCTGACTAATAGGTGAGTTCTAGGATTGTAGCTGCTATTGTCCTTGTGGTGCGAACCTCGGCACGTTCCTATGGCCACATGTGAGTCCGGGGATGTGCATGTAGTCTTATTGTGGTACACAACAAGGGAGATAGTCTTGGAAGTTACCGGGGGACCAGGGTGATGGTACTGTAGAACTAAGGCCTTCTTGTGGACTGGCTTTAGTTTTAGCAATTGAACCAACTAAAATTTCCCCCCAAGCTATCCAAATCCCATCTCCAGAAAGAGTCAATGAGTTGCTCCTATATGCAAATAGATCATATTTAGATCATTGTCCTAATTTTTTTTTAATTTTGCACTATGCAGGGCAGCCAAGACTTCCTCTTCTGGGTTACCATCTTGAGGACACTATTGACAAAAATGGGACTTCTGAATTGATGGGTGTGACGGACTCCCTGTTTGACTGGGTAGGAAATTTTCTTCTGTCTCTAGAAGATATATTCTCTTTCTTTAGTCCAAATAGGAGTCTTCACCTACTTCCCAAATTTCCTTGCCAACTTTCCCCTAGTTCTCCTGTCTGTGTTAAACTGCTCTCAGTTAAAACTGAAGTCAGACTTAACTCTGTCAAGGCAGGAATCTTACTGAATCTCTCCTCAGCATGCAATTCTTTCCAGACTTTCTCTGTTTAGCTGATGCTAACCAAACAGATTGCTTGGAGCAGCCTATCACTCAAGGCTCTCTGTTTCTTTGAAGAATTAAACCTTCACAGTCCTCCAGCTGTTTGTACAGCACTTCTAAGCTTTTAGAAAGTGCAGTCCATCACAATGGGTTAGGGATTAGGCCTTAGTTTTCAGAAAGCTGTGAATTCTTCATGCCGGGCCAAGTTCTGTTACCATCCTGTAGTTGTACAAAACAGCAACATGCACACTTTTCTGCACATAATACCAGCATGCACACTTTTCTGCCTGTCAAAGAATCCACTCAGTGGAGCACACTGGATATGAGGGGTAGAATCTCCTTCCTTTTGGAAACTTTCTGACAACAGCAGAACAACTTTCTTCTACATAAAATGCACAGTTCCAGTGAGAACAGTTTTTTCCCCCCTGAATACAAAGAATGAAAGATTGCTGGCAATACATTTTTTTTACACCACAACCATTTTGCAGCATGTCAGTTTGTTTTCATGAGACTACAATCCTTAAAATACTGTGACCTACATCTTGGGCTTGGGGTTCCTGCTGGCCTCATCCTCAAGGCATGACTTTGGTTCATCACTAATGAGGAAGGTGATGTACTCTGGATATGTGTTCAGAAGTACTCCCTGAAAAGCTGCAGAGAATGTTTCTGAGGCTGCTGATTCATAGAGTGAGAGTAGAATTGGCTCAGACTATTCACTAGGAGAAGGAAATAGAGGATGTGGAAAAGTATTTGTGTATGCACACAAGGAAAATGCACAGGTGTGCTGTAGTGATGCGTGTCACGTGTAAATGTGGTACATGTTGCATGAGTTTAACCTGCATGCTTCCCTGTTACAGCCACATCACTGTTCAACAAACATCCCCGTAAAGTTTTATGTTTTCTTTAGGGAACTTCCCAGGCAAAACTTGGAGAACTTTCCTCTAACAAATCTAAATCTCTAAACTGGGACCAAAAACCGTACCAGGAGCTGCCACTTTAAAACTTCAACATTGCAAGGATAGGTTTACACTAAATTTGGGAGGACTTCAATTTGCACTGCTTAATACGGTTCTGGCATTCCACCAGGAGGTTGACTGTGTTGTCTCATCTGCATAAAAAACTAAGAATATTACATCCCATCTTCTTGTTAATGCAGGAATGATGCCAGTGGAGACTAGATATTCCCAGCTGTAACGCTCTAACTAGGTCTGAGCAGATGTTGTTCAGATCAAGATAGACTACCATAGGGTACGTGGTTGCTGCCAACTCTACAACTCTTTGTACCTTTCTACTGGAGATGAATATGCTTGTGGCTTTTTTGGTTTATAGGTCTCGGGATGACCCTTGGACAAAAGCTGACAAATTTTAATATTTATGCTTAAACTTGGAGAGTTGGCAAAGATGCTAACTTCTAAGTATACAGCAGGCATTACTGCCCAGCCCTACAGGCTGGCTGGCTCAGCTTTCCCATGGGTTAGTTTAGAATAGGAAAGCATGGGTAGTGTAGCATAAAATATATTAGCCATGGGCTCAGGGAGGATAAGGTGTGATGCAGAGAAAGGAAACACAGAGAAACCAGTAATTTGTGAAATTAAGGCCACAGATTTTTATTGAGTACAGTCGAAGGAGCATTAGTACAACATGGGGACAGATCCACCATCAGGTGACCAGCCTAGCGCCCAATAATCACACCCGCAGCCCGCTTGCTGGGGGATAAAACCTTGGAGTAGTGAGACCTAGGATCCATGTGGGCACCAGCTGCTGCATGGTCCCCTGGTGGTGGAAGCCAGATGGCAGCCCCCAACTAGGCATGCTGCTGAGTGGCTCCACTCCCAAGACCCCTTAAGGGAGTCCCCAAACTGGGGGAGGTGGGCATGCAGGCATGGCCTCCCTCCCTCAAAGAAGCCTTCTGAATGCCCAAAACCACAAACCAACCAAGCTGTGACAGGAATAGCATTAACATTGTAACATAACACAAAAACCTCCCATTACATTTGCACATGAAACAGGGAGGGAGGGCAAGCCAATGAGGCAGAACAGAGGGCGAGCCAGCTGCAGTGTTGGACTTAAATAGCTAGCCCATGCAGCTGGACCCACCCATGGAGCCTGCAGGCAGCACAAGGCTGCAGACCACCCTTCCTGTTACTCATCCCCCTCCTGAGCCACAATGAGCTGTGACCAGTAAGTCGGTGCTGTATTTGCTGTATAGCCTGGGAAGGGTACCCTGCTTCTGATGTCTAGCTGCTGTGATCAGGTTAGCCTATCTTGGATGTTCCCAGTATATCTTTGCAGACTGAAGACTGCCATATGATTATCAAAGGCTAGGTCTTAGGTTTTTTTAGCCAGATCCTTCAGGAATACTTGGAAATGACCTATTAATTAACCTTCATACATACACTGAAGACACCAATATAGGAGTGGCTGTGGCTAGGTGGAAGAGTATCTGTTCTGCATGCAGAAGGTCCTAGGTTCAATCTATGGCATCTCCAGTTAAAAGGACCAGGCAGTGTGCAATGTGAAAGATATCTACCTGAGAGCCTCTGCCAGTCTGAGTAGAAAATACTGACCTTGATGGACCAATGGTCTGATTCAGTATAAGACAGCTTCATGTGTTTTCATACATTGTAAGAGTTTCCAGTTACAATTCAAAGTGCTGTTTTTGACTTTTAACAATCCAGGCACAGGGTATCTTCCACATAGACCAGAGAGCAGTTATGTTCAGAGGGCCTTCCATATGTGGATCAAAAGATCTTCTTGATAACAGTCCCATGACTTTGCAGTGTCCTGCCAAGGGAGGCCCACCTTGGCCATATTATTTATTTATTTAGAAAATGTAAATACTGTTGTGATGGACTGTCAAGACTTAATGCCAAACAGAGTCTGAGAACCTCTGAGAGACAGTTTTTTCAAAGAGAATTCTATTGAGTCAGTCAAGGAATGACAGTTTGGAACTGACAGTTAAAGAAGAGACAGTTAAGCACTGTCCTAACTGGAGTCTCAAGTTCACTTTAACTGTTGATCCATGTAGAGTGCATTACAATAGGTTAGCTTTGAAATAACCATTGCATGGATCCATGAGGCCAGATCAGCCAAGTCAAGGTAAGAGGCCATTTCTGGGCTGCATCAAGATGGAAGAATGAGTTTCTTTTCCAATAATGGTGGATCTAGTATAGCCCCCAAGCTCTTAAACAAGTCACATAGTCAGGGGTCATTTGGGGGGGGACGCCATCCCCCCGGGTGAGGTGTGGGAGGGCGGGGCCTGGAGCTCCCTGCTGGTGCCCGCTGGAGGTCGCCGCCAGCTGTGGGGAGGACACACTTCCGGTGATGTCAGGGGGTGTGGCATATGCTAATGAGTTATGCTAATGAGTCCCCCTAGCTCTTTTTCTACGAAACGACCCCTGCACATAGTGTTATATGAACCCCATCAAAAGTGGGAACCACAGTGTCCTTCAGGACTTCAGAATTACCTCCTTCTTTTCTGGTTCAATTTAATTTTTTCCCCTTAGCCATTTAATCACAGCAGGTGGGGACTGGTTTAGGACTTGTACAGTATCACTGGGTGATCTGGGTAAAGCGATATAGATCTGGGAGTCATCACCATATTCACGGCAATCTACTCCATAATAATTAATAATTTATCCTAAGGACTTTACATGAGGTAAGACTGAGCCTTTCGGAACCCCCCAGGACAACTCCCACACTTATGACAACTGGTCTCCAACAGCAACTCTTTGAGTCCTGTTGATTAGGAATTATTTAAACTAACCCAAAACACATCCCTTGCTCCTCAACAAGATGGTGTAGTTAGACTGCTGATAAATCTGCTAAGAGCAACGAGGACACATGGCTCTTCTTTATATACAAATGGAGATTATAGACTAAAGCTACGAGCACCCATAGCCTGGCCTGAAACCAAATTGAAAGGGATCTAGATCAGATGAATCATCCAGGAAAATGTGAACATGTTCTGCAATACCTCTGTCTACCATCTTGCCCAGAAAGGACTAATTACACACCAGGCAATTATTGGCCATATCATTCTTCTCAAGCATTTTAAAGTAGTGAACAGATGACCACCTGTTTTAGTAACCATGGAAAAATGCCCTGGTTGATACATGATGGACATCAGGGACTCATTAGTGTGATCCTTACGTGATGTCAGTAACCAAGATGGTCAAGGATCCAGAACACGTGGTAGCTTTGGCAGATCCCAAGTTCCTGTCAACATCCATTGAAGTTATTGGAATTGAAATGAGCCATAAATGGGCCAGACAGTATACTGGACATTTCTAGAGTCTTGAGATATAAAAACAGTGTAGTTCTAGATAGTTCCTGTAACCTAACACGTGGATAATAGTTAATGTTAAAAGGTGCCTTCCCCAACCAAGAATAGCTTTGTAAAAGTGGCTTAAATGCATAGATCCAAAGGAAATCCTTAAAGTCATGGAGCTTAATTTCATGCTTTATTCAGTCTTTGAATATGTTTTTCAATCTGACAGGCCAATGTCCATGTTGAAAGTACCCATTATCTTCTAATGCTCACACTGAGACATTCCCTATTGAAAATGTGTTGCTATTACATCCTATTAAAAAAGCTGTCAGCTATCACCTTGTCCATCTAAGCATGGCCTGTAGGCTTTCAACACACATTCAGGTGGATGTGTGAACATAACAGAACGCCTGGCACTGAAGTGAAGGTTACACTGTACTTTACTGTGACACATGTCAGAACACGTGAAAGGGTATGAGTCTTGGACTGGATTAGAAAGCAGCTATCCTAAGGCAATGTTCTGTCTTGTCAGCTTCAATCCTATTTTGAAAATGGATATATTTTACAGTGCTTTTCCAGGACACCAACCTCTTTTGGGAACAGTCTATTAATGGTTGCACTTTCTTTAGTAAAGGTCCCATTCCAACTGCTTCTTTCCTTTTTTCTCTCTCTTTGCACAGCTGAATTAATCACCATGTAAAATTAGAGATTAGGGCCTTGGCTCATTTTGCTGCCATATTTATTTTGAGTTCTGAGTCTCCATCTTGCTTTTAGAGGTGAGACCAAATTTCAAAAGTTGTCTGGTTCAGTTTGAATAGCCCTGTTTCAAATTAGTGTTTTCCTTGTGAGAAATGGACATTTGACTCTTTATTTTTGCACCAGTTTCTCTTTCTGCACACTGAATTTTTCCCATTCATGTTTATACATTTTCCAGTGTTATTTTGGCATTGATTGCAAGTAAACGTGCATATCACCCTACCTCGAAGAAAAGGCACATTAAATGTTTGAAGTGTGTTGACTTCTATATGTACTGTCAAGAATAATGTCTTATAATTGGATATTTTAAAGTATCATGGAAATTGTTATTTCTGTTCAGGGCTGTGGTTATTTCATGCCTGCATTGTAGAAACCTGCATGCTAAAAAGCATAGAAACAGAACATTTTAAAATGATTTTAAAAATCAGATCAGATGTTATTTTGTGATTATAACCCATATATTTACTATTTAATATTCTTTTTTTATAATTTGATGTCTTTTAAAACAGTTTTTATAAATAAAAAAATGTCCATGTGATATCAATAGCCTAAAAAGGTTTTCTAAAAATGGCAATATAATGGTGGGGAGATGACACAAAAGAAGAACAGAAATCTGTGACAACTAGTCTAGGAAAAATATTTTAAAAATGTCTCCATCAACTGATCTCTACTTACTTAGCACACCTCTCTTCCTTAAAACTGCCCAGCAATTCATGTTGTTCAAAGCTGTGAAACAATGACCATACTTATTTAGAGAAATTCAGAGTAACTGTATCCTAGTTGCCATAAAGATCTTATTTGCAATCTTAAAGATTTCTAGAGTAAATGAATGTTACTCTTTCCATTTACTGCTTACATAGTTTTTGCTGTGTCAAAAGTTATGTTCCATATCCAGTAGTCTACTGCAAATTTCTGTGACTCTTATTGGTGTGAATGTGCAATGAAAGGACATTTTGGTCCATATATTGAATACATTAGACACATACTGCAATGAATTCCATACTACCACAACATTTCCATAGAGATATCAGGTTGCATATCCATGGCTTCATGCTTCATCCAACCAAAAAAATCTGAACATGCTAATGCGCACAGAGTTCTATTCTGAGACATGGATAGCTCTTATCAAAACAGTGGCTGATCCCAGGGTGGTCAAAACACTGGCAGGCCCAGAGGTCTCTGGACCCTCCAACTCCCAGAGGCTATCAGAGATGTACAGCCAGCTGTAGCTGCAGGCCCAGAAGCCCATGTGGCCCATGAGCAGAAGCCAGTATTAGAGATAGGGACTATTGAGGAATCCACCAAGGAGATTTGCCTATTGCCAGTCACCCCCAGAGCCCCAGGAGTAGAAATGGAGAAGTTCAGCTCAAACAGCAGAGTGGGCAGGTTGTCACCCAGGTCCTCACTTCTGGCTGCAAGGCATTCGAAAATAGGGCTGCCAGACCCCCAGCTAAAGTGGGGTAGAGCCTGCTCCCAGCCCCTGCTAGCCATTCCTGCCTGGCCCTGACTGCTTGGTGCAAGAAGGGACAAATGGCATATTCCATGAACAGTTGTTACTGAGGAAGAGTTTGGAAGCATCCCTAATTTTAACGGAAGCGCAGGATGGGTGGATGGCAGAGAGGCAGACAGTATCTATCTATCTAAATCATCATGCTTATCATGCTCTATGAGTGCTGACAAAGGAGAAACTGAAACTTAGATACCCATGGTAGGCGTCACATGAAGTTGCCTTATACTGAATCTGACCATTGGTCCATCAAGTTCAGTACTGTCCACTGAGACTGGCAGCTGCTCTCCTGAGTCTCAGGCTGAGGTTCTTCACATCCTCCTACCTGATCCTTTTAATTGGAGATTGAACCTGGGACCCTCTGCATGCTAAGCAGAGGTCTTACCACTGAGCCCCTCCCCTAGTTAATGCCTCAATATAAGGCCCCCATATTAGCAAAGTTGGTATTATGTGTGTAGATGTGCTTGAAGCCAAAACATGGCAGAAAGCAGATGTTCATCTTCCAAAAATATTTTTCTCCCATGCCAACAGGATTATTTTAAGCAATGGTGAGGAATTTAAGTGATGGGGAATTGGCTTCTCATTGTGTCTCAGGTTTTCTGCCCCCTTCCTCTCACCCACAGAACCATGTTGTCAGGTATTCTCCCCCAGGTTCTCACCTGTAGCCTTTAGTTCAGGTCTTTTTTGCTTGGGGATCTTGTTGAATGTAGTCTAAAGCTCCCAGTTCTACCAGTAAAGTATTTTAGAGAAAGTTTTCATACAACTAATATTAACAATGTATAAATTACAATTCTAGCGGTGTTTTCAACCACTAAAACACTGAAGAAGCCATTTAAATCAGCCCTGTCCCCTAGCACGGATTTCCCTTCTTTTCAAGGTTCTTGTTTGTGATGGAATAGAAGGGTGGTAGATCCATGTGTTTCTCTGTCTTCCTGTAGGCATTATGACACTTTGTTTTCATGTGAAAAGAAGATAGTTGGTTTGAAATAATTATAGCAGGAGAATAACTGTCAACTTTCAGGATTGGGGCCTCCGAACTTGTTGAGGCTATGGAAATTATTTTAATTTTGAGAAAGGTGCAGTGGCCCCCCTGAATTGAAAGCAGTAGGGA